>NC_137977.1:71576499-71882501 GCF_963924665.1 Micromys minutus | reverse complement strand
AAGTTGATGGCAGGGAAAATCTAAGGAAAGTAAGAGTGGCTATCACATTGTTCTCTTAAAGGTACAGAGTAGAATAAGAGTCTTAAGTGGCCTCAAGGTATGTTACTCATATTTACTGGCAGGTCCAACAAAAGTTTCATTCTCTTAGTGTGGAAGAAATATTTTCATAATATGGTATTGCCACAACCATTCATAATGAACTCAAGAATAATAGCAAGAGAGAATCTTCTAGAATGACAACAAAGGAGATAAGGTAAGAAATGGATATCAGGGTGTCAAGCAAGATAGAAGCAATTACAATATAGTTAAACAGTTAACAAATCTTCAGCAGAAAACATGTCAGTGGCCTGCCATACTTTTAGAAACAAATAACACAGACAATCTTGCAAGGTTATTTAAATGAAACATTAGAAGAGATAACCCAGAGAACCGAGGAAAATATTCCTTTAAACATCAAAATTATTTTCTCTGAATTTCCATCTACTCCTCCAGTTTAGAGTTTACCTCTGGGACCAAGTTCTTACCAGAAAACACTCTGAATATACATTATCTCCTTAAAGCTTTAACTATTGATATGTGCCAACCTTTCAAGGTAGTCCATACTAAATCTGAATTTATTAGGCTTGGTGTACCACTAGTCCTATATTTGAGTGCAGGAATATTTGCCAGACATTAAAGAAATTCTTAGATTACATTTTGTTATCCTAATATCAAGCAATGCAAACTCAAGTGTTGGCTATATTTTTAATTATTCTGATGTTTCTTCTATCTATTTATCACCTACCTAAGCATCCCTCTTTCTTCCATCTCTCTCTCTCTCTCTCTCTCTCTCTCTCTCTCTCTCTCTCTCTCTCTCTCTCTCTCTCTCTCACACACACACACACACACACACACCTGTCTGTATTTCATCGATCTATCCACATAGTTAACACCTACCTACGTATTTATTATCTATGTTTACATGCATTTATCTATCATCTACTTATCTGTTTATCCATCCAATCCCTAATGCCTGTGGTTAAATCTCATATATTTTATCAATAGAGTAAAATTATAGTGTGGAACGTGAAACTGAAGCCTCATTACTTGGAGCTACATGTCAAATTTATGAATCAGAGCAACACTGAATATCTGGCATGGGGTAGACAGTATAAATTAGAGCTTCCCAAAGCAATGTAAAGCATGCCAAAATAGTAATTGCTAACATATCTCCCCTCACTTTTTCTATTTGGTTTAGAGAAAAACCCAGATGAGCCACGACAATGACTACAGAAGACTTAACCAAGAAGAAGCCCCCACTGCATATTAACACAGTCTACTCATACACTATGTGGCTATTGAACTAGAAAACACAATCTTGTTCATTCCTACCAGAAAGAAAATGAGGGGAAGCTCACAATTATGTGGAACAATTTATTTCTTGCCCCAGGTCTATTTTCACTCTTTGGAGATTTGTCATAGTCTCAAGAGAGCTAGAAAATTTGTTGCTGGCAAAGGATATATTGATGCACTAGGTGAAACGAGGTGGGTAAGCAAGAAGTTTTAAGCATGTCGGGACACCTTTGTAAGAAAAGTAACTTAAAAAGGTGTGAGATCAATCTAAGAGAAACACAGAGTCTATTATACCAGTGAAATTCTTAGGTATGCATTTGTTAGGATACAGCTGAAACATCTCTCAAAAATTATAGAGAAATTTTTGTATTTTAAAATATTACCACTAGTGATAAAGCATGGCTTGGGAGGCCATGACCAGAGAGGATCATGAGTTGAGGCTATACAGTAAGGAATACCTCAAAAAAACAACAAATGAACAAGCAAATCTGTAAATATGTTGGATAGATCATAGTACTTAGGAAGTGTTTGGTCTTGGACTTCTTTACCCTGCAAATGAAAACTTTCAGTAAGCTTTTGTGGAAAAGATCTTATCAGGTTACAGGTTTCTGTATTGGGGAAAGATGTGTTTCTGGCTTTTATGACACAACACAATAAAAGGTGTGTGGTAATGTGGTCCCGGGGACAATCAATGACACGTGCATCTTTTGAGTAACTTTTGGATGCTTCTGATCCCTAGCAGAGATAAGTGTTATATAATCAGATCACTTGAATGTACATATTTTTGGACACTGTTCCTTCTACATAGTTTGAACTTTAAAAGCCAATTTAACCACCATTACAAGCTGACTTTTTCCAACTTAGGGAACAAAAGGATCAATAAAAATTGATATTCATTTTGAATACAAGTTTGCCTTTCATAGTATATATACCTGCTTTCTATCAACACTATCAATCATAGGGATAAAACATTTTAATGTCATATTAATTGTAGAATAAAAAGTTTATATGAGTTGTTTCTGGGGCAGTCCGAGCCTCTGGGGTTAGCATCCCACTATCAGTGACTGCATATTATGTCTGTTCTTTTGTGACTGGGTTATCTCACTCAGGATGATATTCTCTAGATGCAGCCATTTTCTTAAGAATTTGGTCAAGTTATTGTTTCTGGTGGCTGAGTAGTACTCCATTGTGTAAATGTACCACAATTTTTGTATCCATTCATCTACTGAAGGACATCTGGGTTCTTTCCAGCTTCTGGCTATTATAAATAGAGATGCTATGAACATTGTGGTGCATGTATCTTTGTTGTGTATTAAAGTGTCTCTGGGGTATATGCCCAGAAGTGGAAGAGCTGGACCTTCAGGTAGTACTATATCCAATTTTAGAGGTATCGCCAGACTGATTTGCAGAGTGATTGTATCAGTTTACAACCCCACCAACAGTGGAGAAGTGTTCCTCTTTCTCCACAACCTTGCCAGCATCTGCTGTCATCTGAGTTTTGGATCTTGGCCCATCTGACTGGTGTGAGGTGGAATCTCGGGGTTGTTTTGATTTGTATTTCCCTGATGGCTAAGGATGTTGAGCACTTCCTTAGATGTTTCTCAGCCATTCCATATTCCTCAATTGAGAACCTTTTGTTTAGCTCTGTACCCCATTTTTAATAGGGTTGTTTGATTCTCTGGTGTCTAGCTTTTTGAGCTCTTTGTATACCTTGGATATTAGGCCTCTATCTGATGTGGAGTTGGTAAAGATCTTTCTCATTCTGTTGGCTGCCATTTTGTTTTCTTGACAATGTCCTTAGCCTTACAGAAACTTTGCAATCTCATTAAGTCCCATTTGTTAATCTTTGACCTTAGAGCTTGAGCCATTGGTGTTTTGGTCAGAAAATTTTCTCCTGTGCCTATGTGTGTGAAGTTCAAGAAAAAAAAACAAAACAAAACAAAACAAACAAACAAACAAAAAAACTCATTATGCTCAATCCTTACACAGCAAGAAAACATTGACTAATTCCTGGTTACATCCTGTTTTACATGTACTTTTTGCTCATTGTAACTAGTAAGACCTTAATGCAGAGTATCAAACCTTAAAAAAAGAAGAAAAAAAAGCCAAGCACTGACAAAAAATGTATTTGTATAAATTTATGCAAAAATGTTTAAAATTTTTTTCTTTTATCTTTGTTTTTTAAAATAAAGTTTAAAAAAAAAGTCACAAAAAATAAAACAAGATAAAACAGCAAAAAACAAGTTTATATGAAGGTAAGGGCAAATGAAGAAAGACAATAATGCTATTTAACATTTCAGAGGAGAGCAAGTAGTGCTTTACATCTGTGTGTTGGGCCTTCTGAGTCTTCAATACAAATTGATTAGTTGTGACAGGGGAAGTTATTTCAGGTATTTTTCTAGCTATAATCATAAGTTCACTTGCTACTTTGGAGCAGACATACTTGTCTCACAACTGGTTTTGAACTGGCTTTTCTAACATCTTTGAAAGCATCTTTGAGACCTTTCAAAATTGCATCTCACTGCACACATAATTGTTTATTTTTATTTAATTATAGTGTTTTTCTTCATGTTTCTTAATCTAGCTTTATATGGTCAAGCATTCTATATCTGAATAGATTTACCGTAAGATATGTAACTAGTCACCATCATTTGAATTATTTTCTTCCATTGAGATCTTTTTCAGTAAATACAATTGTTAGAACTGGTGGTGTGCTGATTTTCAAGGATACAAAATCTTCTCCAAAATTAGATGTTTCTTGGAGGAAACAGTTGTTTTTCCACTGTGGATGTGAGAAATGACTAGAATGATTCAAAAGAAAGACAGTATAGGCTTTCTACCTCCTTCCTGAACTCTTGTCACATGGAGTGGATATGCCTTCTGTCTTACTGAGAACAAAACAGTGCTTCCAAAATTATGGCAGCTGTTTCCTCACAGCCATTGCCTGAAGCATATGGTCCTTATGCTGTATTACGTCTCAGAATATCTGCATCCAGACACCCCAGCTAGTGAATGCTGTGAGAAACCAAATGCAATCCAGAAATAGGAAAATGTCACTTATGAACTCTGGTATTTGGAAAGCACTGTGTTTTTAAACCAGTAAGAGATGCCCGTGATGAGCATCAATAGGAAAACCCATGTAGTTGAAGAGCTGTCCCAAGTGGATGAAAAACAACTCTGTCCTCTTCCTGTGAAATAGATGTGTCTCTCTGGAAATACATCTACTTTTCTGAATGTCAGACTTTAGTTTCCCATGATGTAAAAATTGACATGCAAATTAGTTTTAATCTGTGGACTTGTGAAATTCTTGATGATCTCTCTGTCTTTTACTCCTTTCTTCTTCCCTTCCTTGATCCCTCTTTTCCTCTCTCCCTCCTTCTGTTCTCCCCCTTTCTCTTTTATTGTTTTATTTTGTTTTTAATGGTTTGTATTAGGTTCTTGCTACACAGCTCAGGCTGGCCTTGAACTGACCACTTTCTGCTTCTATCTTCCAAGTGCTATACTTACTTTTTTTCCTCCATGAGTTTGTTTAAATCAGTGTTTATCTGTCTTCCATACCTTCTTGCATACTACAACTGTGAGCCCTCTAGGACCACACTGAAAGCCATCAGCAGAATACAGCAGAAATTTTGTTTTCAGATCATTCCTACTGATCTTGTGAGTATAATAATTGTGGATAAATGTGTGTTCACTGGAAAGAAATCATCATTTGTGTTTAAATGACAATGTATTGTTACAGTTGATAGTTTACTTGTTAAACACAATTAAAAACATAAAAGTATTTATTTTAGATTGAATATTTTAAAACAATGGCAGGTATAGACATTTAAAACATAAAAAGATAAGGCACACAGCAAAGAAAAATTTTATGCTAAACAATGTTGAAGGGAAAGAAATAAACCAACTCAAATAAAATAAAATTTAAGAATGATTCAAAGCAACAGAAAAATTTAGATTATGACAGGTATTTATTACTAGGTGAGTATTTTGATTTTTTAATAATTATGATAGGGAAATTTGAAAAACACTGTGCTGATACAAAGAAATTGATATTCAAGAAATTTACTCTTACAAACATATTGTGATACCAGAATGGACTTTTTAAGGCAACTTCCAAGAAGAGGCTCTCAAAATAGCTTTATATGAGTCACTAATAAAATGTTAGTCATAAAGGAGAAAACTAATTCTAACCAGGAAAAAAAAACTTTTGTATTTCATTTAGTCAAGTAGTAACCTATATTTTTGAATTTGCAAATAAATATTAAGAAAACCAGTTTGAAGTATTTCTTTGTAAAGCCAAAGGTCTGTGTTTTGATTTTTAAAAGGAATGGGTATTTCTTTCAGAGAAGTGAGACAGCACAACCAGCTCACACTGAGCTTCTCAGATTCACAACACTCTTAGGGAGACAGTGCACAAGGACATTTCTTAACCAGCTATAAAGTTCCAGTTTTTCCTATATCTTTTCAGGTCAGCACATAAAGTACCACAGTCATGTGTAGCATAGGATCCTAGTGTCCTGGAGGAGTGGGGTCAGGCTTTCCTGAGCTGTGGGAATTAGTCGATACAGAGACATTAATTCTCCTTAACCATCATCAATAAAATAGTAAAATTATTAGCTTAGGAAAGACTGGAGAGTGGAGAACAGCAAGGAGACAGATGTACACAAAGGTAGAAGTGAACCACAAATAACCCAGGAAGAAAATGATTGATTCTGTGTCGTCAGCTCATTGAATTTTCTTAGTGTGGGGGATGAGAATCTGGTGTAATGTCAGGAGTAAAGGAGGGGAGGACATCATAAAACTGATTTTAATTGTACCTATTTTAGTGCATTAGTGCTTCCTTATTTGGGAAACTGCTCAGACAGTGGTTAGAAAAAGAATAAATAGCACTGTCATCCTCAATGATGTACTTAGAGCTGTTCAAATACTTTGTTATCAGGCTGCCATTGAACTCATTCAGGAGAAACAGAAAGAAAAGTTGTACCAGACTAATGCATCTTACCTTAATTCCCTTCTACATGCCCTCTTCTCTGTTCCTCGTGTCTCCATGTTCTTGCTCTAATTCTTCCATTACTCATTGTTGGCTCTTCTCAAAAAACAAGGTTCTTAGCATTATCGCCTGGATACAACTTAAGCAAAATATATTTGTTCAAAAGTTCAGCTCTCTGACTGCCAAGGGCTTTCAAACTGATTCATGTTGGCCAGTTAAATATTGCAGTAGTCAACAACGGAAAGCAGCTGCTAGTGGAGCAAATAAATGTTCCATTTTTCTTCAGAGGACATGGATTGCGGTTCTATGCTGAGTGGGCCTGTCCTCAGCACCTCTGAAAATCTGCCATCTTGAGTTATTCTTCCAATGTCATTTACTGTATTTCACTGATTATGTGGGTTGGGTTTGTGGTTTATATGAAAAACAAGAAAGCCTCAGAATATACGATTTGCTACATTTGTTATTATAGATATTTGAATAAGGTATAAATACAGATTTTCATATACTGTGGTAGATGGAGTCTTATTTTTTATGGTACTTATATTGCAGGGAGGGTAAATGTGCTAAGTAATAATAGTAAGCAAGAGTATGCAATATAATTAGGAGGTTTAAGGTGTTCCTTGGGCATGTAATAGGGAAGCAATGGTAAATAATGGTCTAGAGAAGGTCTTCCTAAGAAACTGAGGCTTAAATTAAGATATGTAAGAAGACAAAAAATTCTCAGAGTAAGATTTCAGAAAAAAAAAAAAAAAGGTTGTTGGCAGAGTGATTTTTTTTTTTTTTTTTTTTTTTTTTTTTTTTTTTTTGGACAGTGAGAATGAGTGAGTGAAATAATTTCAGAACATGTGAGAAGAGAATGAGCTAAAGAAGCTAGAAATCAATCCAGAGGTAAATTTGTAGACATGAGCCTGATATTGAAGTCAAGACCTTTTAGTAGTTATATCAAAGAAGCACTAAACATTTACTGAAAAATTTCAAATTGTCAATGACACAATGTGAGTTGTTAGATAAGGTATTAGCAGCAAGCATGAAGGGAGATTGGGAGGCCTGGCAGCTATCACTGTACATTACAGAGATGATGCCCCATGCAACATGATGGAAGTTTGAATGGAGAGAACCCCCAAATTCCTGTATTAGTTAGAAACCACTGCATGTTTTTAACAAGACGTGATCAGATAAGTTATCTGCCTCCAAAAATGAACAGACAAGGATTTATCTTCTAAAGTAATGTCACTCGAGGGAAGAAAAAAGTTTCAGAGGTGAAACTATTGCTTTTGAAGCACTAAGAAGTTCAAGTAAAGCTTTTCAGTATTGCTTTTTTTTATATCTAAAACTTAAAAGCATTACCTGAAATCCTGTGTGTGTGTGTGTGTGTGTGTGTGTGTGTGTGTGTGTGTGTCTGTTACAAATTTTTGGAAAATGTTCATATGTAGAAGAGTTAAATTATAAAGAATTACTAAATACCTAAAATTTAAGGGGAAGCTCCTCAGCTTCCACTTAAAGAGCTAATTCTAACTGTATATAAGTTTATTAAGATATATAGTCTTTGGTTCTAAAGTAATTTTAGAAAGGAGAAACACCAATTTAGAAAATGCCTTCATGAGACTGGGCTACAAGAAAGACTGTAGACCACTTTCTTAATTAATTTTTGGTTTATAGGGACAGACCCACTACATTGTGAGTGATGCCAAGCCTGGGATGGTGGTCCTGGGTTTTATAAGAAAGCAAGCTGAACAAGCTACAAGTAGCAAGCCAGTAAGCAGAAACCTTCCACGACTCTGGCTTCCAGGTTCCTGCATTGGCTTCCCTCAATGAACTATGTCTCACAATGTGTCAGCCAAATTAATCCTTGCCTCTGCAGGTTGATGTTAACCATGAAGTTTTATCTTGGCAATAGTTACCATAACTACGACAATATAGATTTCTGTAGAAGTTGTGCTTAAATGTTAATGATGATCAAAATAATTATCACATTTCTGGTGTGTCCCTCTTCCATGAAATAGAGAGGGGGAAGTCAATGTTTTCCACATGCATCTTCTGTTGCCTCTTTAGTAGCACATGCAATCTGTCATCTTACCTGTTCCAATTCTCTACCTAAGATACAACTTGGTATACACTTTACACACTGGCACTACTGTATTCTATTCAGTAAATGACTTAGAGCTATAAAAGCGTTATATGAGTAAGACAATGAAGTCCATTGGTGGCAAAGATATTGCTGCTGCTGTAATAATTCAGGATAGGTTATCACTCATCCATTTTTATCCGTTACTTACAGTTTTTGCATTGAAGACAATGTCAGTCTTTTATAGTCCTAGGACAGACAATGAAGTTCAGTGGCGCATTTTCTCATCACGTGAGTACTAAGGACAAGCACTTACCCCACTGCTACTTGCAACAAGGACACCCCAAATGTATGTTTCTGCTTTTCAAGGATAGATAAATGTTTCAACAAAAGTTACAATAAGCAACAAATGAACATGACAGTATTTTAAATTTTATACAGGTTGGTTCCTTTTCTCCTGGGGAAGAAGGCACAGAGGAGGCTTTTAGAAGTAGAATAGAACAGAATAAGCATCAGGAGTAAATTTATTAGCATCTCTCTGGGAGTCACGAGACACATTCAAAGCAGTTCTTTTATGATGAGTGCTAAAATTTCCACCACTTTCTGATATAAAGTTCTGTTCATGTGGTGTGACTTTACAGAAGAAAGTAACCGACCAGAACATATGAAAAGCCTGGTTTGGAGTAGCTTTAAAATGTTGCTACTAAACTAAGTGATCAGTTCAACATTCCAAAGCTTTACAGATTAATAAAAGAGTAATCCTTTCTTAATATTTTTATTGCAAAAACATTACTGAATAACATTTTTTCTCGTTTCAGACAGTTGGTACTGTCTGAGTGTCACACTGGTGCTGCATGTGTAGGTTGTAGGTTAGACTGTCCTAGAAAAGAAATAACAGGAAGAACACCAGCAAGGTCCCAGAGTTGCAGTAGGTCTGGTATTTGTGAAATGCTGGGAATGAGATCAGGGTCCATACTTCCTGAGTGTGAATACTTCCTGAGTAGTTTGTTGGAAGCCAGCCCAGGCTGGGTGTGTGTGTGGGGGTCTTCTATCTTGTTTGTTTTTCTTGACAGCATGGGGGAAGAACATGGTCAGAGAGTAAGACTTGGTCTTAAGAGATACAGGAGTGATACTTTGCCTTACAAGATATTTAGGGTTGTGTATAATAAAAAGTTTACTATGTAAGTCTAAATTACTGTCACTGTAGCTGACCAACCTTCTGTGTTCCTCTGAGGCCAGAAACTGCAGTCCCTGGCACTTAGCACCTCTTTATAAAACAGAAAAGGATTAAGTAAATTGCCTTTGTACTATCTCAGCTGGAACTGCTTGGCTCTAACTTTCAGCCGGCTAGTAAGAAAGTGGAAGGAAGAAAAAGGGACACTTAGAAAAGTGATTGTATTTATTACTAAGACTTGAGCAGTTTCCTATGAAAGCTATTTAAGAAAAGCAGAAAGATCCTAAGCAAGGAAAGGGAAAAAATTCTTCTAAGTAGAGAAAGGAGAAAAATTATAGTAAGGGAAAAAGTCCTTCTATCTCTCATCTCTTTGTCCTCAGTTCTTATACATCTTTCAGTATACATGATCACGTGTTACAAAGTTCATCACAAGTTCACAAAAAATTAAATCATAAATTGAAATAGAAGTTTACAACAGAGAATGTTTACATACATATCCATTAGGAGTAACTATCTGGCTAAACACCCGTCACCTGTCTCAGGTCCACAGGTTCACAGAAAGTTTAAAATCATAACTAAGTTATTAGTAAGTTTTGTATAGATAAACCGACTCAATATTTTATTCTCTGTCCTAACACCTATAATAAATCATTAGTTCCCTTTTTATGACCTTTAGTTAATTGCTTTACAACCTCTTGGAATGTGCTCTGTGTAGGAGAAAGTCTGGTTACTAAGAGCAATTAACTGGTGACACTTGGGAGACTGGCAGAGTTCTCATTGCAGTTTTGATTATCAAAAAAGGACCTAATACCAGTCCCACTATAAAAGAGCTTAACAAACACTGATATAATTTTAGGAATTCTTATAGGATCATCATTAAGATTTAAAAAGTCATCTATTTGTCTATATAGCACCACTACTAAACAGTATATCTTTGTAGACAAATTAATAGCAGGAATCTTTTATAAAAGTAATTAACTTACAGCCTTGCTTATGAAGAAGGGTGAACCTGTCAGATATTATAGTAATCCAGAACAAGCTATCTCAGGATGATGACCTCCTAGTTATTAGCATGTTTTGTTATGGCTGCTGATGCTAAAGGAAGGATCAGGAAAACAAAGATCCTAAGAAACTGTGACCCACTGCAGTCAGTGCAATAAATAAGTCAGAGAAAGAAACTATCTTCCCATGACGGGTCTAGAAGTCTTAACCACAGGACAATATAGTACACAAATTTGAAGACTCATCCTTGTGTCTTTCTTTAGTTCCTTGGGCTTATTTGAAAGATAACTTTCAGAGACTGGTCTTACAGCCAGTGCAGGAAGGCTTGTTTGAGTTATATGCAAATTTTAAAATATTCTACGATAAATGTCTTCATTATAGGTTAAGATTTCTTATAATCAAGGTGAAAGAGATCTTTAGCTGGAAGAAGACTCAGGGCTATGGCTGAATAGAGTAGCATCACCACAGATTTAAAGCATATTGTTCAGTTTTTTAGTCAGCATGTAGACCTGTTCTGGGAAGAGAAGACTTTTCAAAAAACATTATGCTTAAACTCCAAGCTCAGAAAAATTGAAGAATGGCTTTGGTACTAATATGTGACTGTGAATTTTGACTACAAGTATTTACCACCTAAGAACCCTGTTAAATTTACTGATTGGCTTCTGCAGAAACTATTTTCAACTTTTCTTCTGAGTCTCTGGCAGCAATTTGATTATTCTGTTCCTTATTTCTTCTTCTCAATACTTCATTGCTGGGCATCCCTGCTTTCCTTTTTGTACCTGAGAAGTGCCATCTTCCGTCTGCAATGCACTGACCTTCTCCAGTTCATGCAAGTTTTATCAACAGATATTACTGGTAGTACACGGCCATAGGTTCTGAATTCTACACTACTTATCAGCACCCCACAGTTACCATACTCCTAAGCCGATATCCAACCAACCTGCCTCTTTAGTTTCTGCTCTGAGTTTATCATTTTATTCTCTCAGATATCACAATCTAATCTTGGTATATAATGAGAGTACTCCTGTTACAGGCAAATCATATCACTGTCTTATGTGAAATTCTTCAAGAAATCCCCATCTTTATTTTTTATTTCAGTGTCTATTTCATTCCTAAGTACAATGTTATCCTCATAGCAGCACTAGTAGCCAGAATTTATTCTTTTTTTTGGAAGATCAATGACTTTTAATAATGTAAGCACATAGTAGGAGCTTAGTGTCTTAGTATCTAATACATATATGAATTAAAGAATGTGTGACTGTTGCCATGGAGACTGGGTCTTCTTTTTATTTATTATTTATTTATTATTGGATATTTTCTTTACTTACATTTTAAATGTTATCCCCTTTCCTGGTCCCCCTCCTGAATCTCCCTATATCATCCCTCTGTACCCCTGCCTCTATGAGAGTGCTCTTCCACCTTCTAAGAAGGATTATAGCATCAACATTTTGGTCTTCCTTCTTCAGCTTCATTTGGTCTGTGAATTTTATCTTAGGTGTATCAAGCTTTAGAGCAAATATCCACTTACCAGTGACTGCATACCATGTGTGTTCTTTTGTGATTGGGTTACCTCACTCAGGATGGTATTTTCTAGTTCCACCTGTTTGCCTAAGAATTTCATAAAGTCATTGTTTTTTAATAGTTGAGTAGCACTCCATTGTGTAAATGTACCACATTTTATGTATCCATTTCTCTGTGGAAAGACATCTTTTTTTCCCAGCTTCTGGCTACTATAAATAAGGCTGCTATGAATATAGTGTAACATGTATCCTTGCTATATGTTGGAGCATCATTTGGGTATATGCCCAGGAGTGGTATCAAAGATGGCACTTTACAATGTCTAATAACATCACCAAACAAATGTGAAACCATCTCTGTTTGTACCCTACACTGTATCTTTCACAAAATTCTAGCTGTTCTTAAAATTTGTAGCCTCCTATAAGTAGTTAAGTTCAGTTCTTGTGTTTATATTATTCATTTCTTGTATGACCACATGTGTTTTGACAAATAAATAGAGCTAGTCTTATAATTATCCAGTAAGTAAGATATGTAGCAATGGGATACTTAGCTCTGTCTTATATATATAACACTGTTAGACAACAATTTTTGTTAGTTATTAAAATGTCTACCTATACTACATATTTTCAGACTTTATTTTCTCAACAGTGTTTTTTATCATGATATTGGAATTGCAACCACCTTACTTTTATAATAAGACTTCACATGAATTAAGAATTTTAATTATTGTCTATAAAATATTGAAAAAGGTGATAGTTTAGTATTTATCCCCTATCTTGGATAAGTTTTTGAAGAAAGATCAAAAGGTAAAATATAAATGCTTCTATTTATAGCTAATAATACACATAGAGCACATCAACCTTATGGTAGACATACAAGCAAGTGTTCTCTGGTGCTACTCAATTTGTACTTTTGTAAAAAAAAATGCTGGTGATTAAGCATTTTATAATTGACAAACCTTATTGTCATGTGGTTCTGAAGACTGAGAAGTCAAAGATCAACAGACCAGGACTAAAAATTCGTTTTCTGTTATTTCATGCAGAAGGCAGGAAAGCAAAAAGAGAGCAAAATACAGAAGGATGCGATGGGGGAAAGCAGGATAAAAGGAAGAAGGGAGAGTGGAGGGAAAAGGAGAGGGGAGGGGTAAGGTGGAAAAGAGGAAAGAGGAGGGGTGGGAGGAGAGGGAAGAGAAGGGGTGGAACACTGTTTATCGTTAATGATCTGCCACATGCATCTGCCCCAGTGATGCCTGTATCCACATATTTATGATAATTATTGCTACACAGCATATGATGGAGTCAACTACAGAGCGACTATAACAGTACTGGACACAGACACATGAGCCGGCTCTTTTACCAGGACCTGTGTCTCAAGGATGCTGAGAAATCAGCAGTGAGAATTTGAAAAGAAAACAGTGGTGGAATAGATGAGAAACCTGGAGAGGAGAAAGCAGGAACCTGAACTGAGTTTTCTACACTCCTCAAAGGAGGTGCAGCACCAACCTGTATGCAAATAATGACTCAGTACTGCTATCTGGGCAGGATATGGATGACCCTGGGGAACTGAGTAGTTTCAATAACTTTTTATTGTCTTCAAGGTGGTAGGATATATCTTATTAAAATACTAATAGAAGAATATCTGATTATAAAATTATTCTTAAGGTATAATTTTATACACTTTGTTTGCCTTTAAAAGTAACAGTGGCCATGACATCATGGGCAAATTTAAACATCACACACACACACACACACACACACACACACACACAAACACACACATACACACACACACACACACACACATACACACACACACACACACACACACACACACACACATATATATATATATATATATATATATATATATATATATATATGTATGTATGTATGTATGTATAAACTATCTAGAAGAAAGACTATGGGTTTTGGATTCAGAGAGACTTGTGATTAATTACATACACAGGTACCAAGGGCAAGGTCCTCATTTTCTACAAGTCAGCAGCAAAATATCAGGCAGCTCAACAGTTATCCATATTGTATAGCTGCTTTGGAACATTTCTCTTGGATGGAGAAAGGTGCCTCAGAGTTTCATGCAACTTTCAATAAAGTTTCAAGGCTCACAAAATATTTGAGACTCTGTAAATGGCAAGCAATTTTTGGAGGAGAGGAGACATTTCAGTAATGTAGTTTCATGAAAATAAAAGAACAATATATCCAGTAATGCAGTATCTGTGAGTTCACACCCCATTATAATGGGCTTTTTTGGTGCTACAGATACCCAAGTCAACTGACCATCTGTCATTGTTTATCTGGTACGAATGGAAATAGACTCTCTGAGTGTCCATTTACCGATCATTTCTAGGACAAGGTCCACATTGTTCTATAACATGATTTGTTGCTTTGATCTGAACATCTGAAATAGAAAGTTGAAAGACATATTGTACTAAAGTGACCCACTATTGCATGTAAAGATAACATTACCCATACTATGTCTTTAGCATTAAATTTATTTATATGTATACATTTCTAAATTGTTTACAGATATTTAAGAGGAGAGTTTTCTGTAATCATGAAAACAGAAAAGAAAATTATCATCCCATAAATAGTAACACTTTCCAATGTTTGTTTGTTCAAGAGTGACAGAAAGTTAACTAGAGATGAGGAACAAAATTGCCTGAACTTTCCAAGTCTATGTTTGCATATTAACTCTGACCCATGATGACTGGGGAATGGTGAGCATGTTAGTAACACTTTATATTATGTATAAGCACACTGTAGCTGTCTTCAGAAACACCAGATCTCATTAAAGATGGTTGTGAGCTGGCAACCAAGAGATTGAGAAAAGATCTTTGCCAGTCCCACATTTGATAGAGGACTAATATCCAATATATACAAAAAACTCAAGAAGACTCTAGAGAATCAAATAATTCCATTAAAACAGGGTACAGGGCCATGCAGAGACTTCTCAATTGAGAAATATCAAATGGCTGAGAAGCACCTAAAGAAATGCTCAACATCCCTAGTCATCAGGGAAATGCAAATCAAAACAATCCTAAGATTCCACCTCACACTAGTCAGAATGGCTAAGATCAACAACTCTGGTGACAGCAGATGCTGATGAGGATGTGGAGAAAGATGAACACTCCTCACTGTTGGTGGGGTTGTAAGCTGGTACAACCATTCTGGAAATTCGTCTAGCAGGTCCTCAGAAAAGTGGGCATAGTGCTATCTGAGGACCCAGCTATACCACTGCTGGGCATATACCTAAAAAAAGCTCCAATATCTAACAAGGATATATGCTCAACCATGTTCATAGCAGCCTTATTTATAATAGTCAGAAGCTGTGAAGAACCCAGATGTCCAGCAACCGATGAATGGATACAGAAATTGTGGTACATATACACAATGGAGTACTACTCAGCTACTAAAATCAAGGAGTTTATGAAATTTGTAGGTAAATGGATGAAACTTGAAGCTATCATCCTGAGTAAGGTAACTCAGTCATAAAAGAACACTCATGGTATATACTTATAAGTGGATACTACCCCCCACCATAAAAAAGCCCAGAATACCCAAGAAACTATCCACAGAACTTATGCAGCTCAACAAGAAGAAAGACCAGAGTGTGGATGCTTCAGTCCTTTATAGAAGGGAGAAAAAAAAAAAAACAGCGGAGGAAATAGAGGAGCAGGGATTGAAGAAAAGATCTACAGAGACTCCCTCACCTGGGGATCCACACCATATGTAGCCACCAAACCCAAGCACTACTGCTGATGCCAAGAAGTGTTTACTGGAGGAACCAGACATGGATGTCTCCTCAGAGGCTCTCCCAGAGTCATACATATACAGATGAGGATGCTTGCAGCTAAACATCAGACTGAACACAAAGAACCCAATGAAAGAGCCAGAGAAAGGAATGGAATAGCTGAAAGGTTTGCACCTTCATGGGAAGAACAATGTTATCATAAGCCAAGACACTGAGGTGGAGAGGGTGACTTGGAGAGGGAGTATCTTCATGAAATCAAGTTAAGGGGTAGGAGGGAGGAGAGTTGGGAGGAAGGGTATAACATCTTAAATGTAAATACAGTGAATATCTAATAAAATTGGAAAAAGGAAAAAATAAAAAGCAAAGTAAAATTCAAAAAATTAAGGCTGCTTTGAACATAATAAAGCATGTATTCTTTTTATATGTTGGAGCATCCTTTGGGTATATGCCCACAAGTGGTACAGCTGGGTTCTCATCTAGAACTATGTTCAAGGATTTTCTTTTCTTTTCTGGTGACCTCTTGCTAAAGAAATAGAGCCACACAAATACCAAAATTTAGTAGAATTGGAGTAGAAGGTAGTATTTATGGTTTCCTCATCTTCTTGCTGTGAAACTATTTTTCTGCTGTTAGCAGATGCACATGTGATAGAGAAATTGAAGGGGCATATTCATGACAAGCAGCTTCTGTCTCACAGTAGAGGTTAGACTGAAGATTTGATTTTACTTATCCTTTCTCTATTATTGGAGACTGGAGTTTTCCATGAAGTAAGAAAGGCAATTAAAGAAAAACAGGATATCCAGAAGTTTGAGAGGTCTCATTTCCTTGTATTCTCTCTTTCTAATAGCTGTTCTATCACATTGAGAGTTAATTTAATACTTCTGTGAACCCCACATTTGTGTATAGTGCCTTATATTGAAAAGGAATCAACCACTCATCTTTGGAAGACCAGAGTTTTGAGTATTTGTCTCTGGCTGTGTATAAAACTCTCATTGTAAAAATGAAAATAAAATGAGCTGGTTTGTCTGCCTTGGATTAATGTATAAATGTGAAAATCTATATGTTCACATAGTGACTTCATATTTCCATATCTAAAGTTATTTTCCCCTTTGATCTGTCTAACTCAGACAATTACTTTTTAGAATTTATGTTTCAGTTTCATTATTCTATTTATTAGTGTTTCATATGTTTGCATATATTTTGGGGGTTGGGGTTTATTTACTCTGAATAGCTTTTGAAAGTGAAGCCATATCAAAAATGCTTAAGCACATGTGTTTATGCTAGCATGGTTATAAAACTTCCCACAGGTTGATGTTCTTCAAGACTTATTAGTTGGTCATACTTATGTCAGAGAATGTAGAACCTTTGGGACATGAAGCATGTCTGGAAAAGCAGGGTGACTGAGATGTGAGTTTGAGCCTTATTACCTGGCTCTGCTTCTGATTCATTCTCTGCTCCTCCATTTGACCAGTTTCAGCAAGCACTTGCTTAGTCCTGCTGCCACATTTGTGAACAACTTCCCTGCTATGGTGGACTATACCTCAAACTACAGAACAAAAAGAAATCTGCCATCTATTAATTTATTTCTTGTTAAGTTTGGTTACATCAATGCTAAAAGAAATTGAAAAGGGGTATTGGTACAAGGAGTGAGGTTTTTTCTGGTTAAAAAAATATCAAATCGTATGTTTGTGGATTTTTGAAACTAGTTTGCAGGTGGCATGTAAGAGAACATGAAACTATGGGATAGAAAAATCCTAGAATGCTTTAAACATAGCTTAATGAACAATCCTGATGTGAAGAACACATGTTAAATTATGTCACTTGATCCACTCACTATTTAGAGTCTCAGTTAAAATATAAATAAGTAAAGGATCAAAATTCTTTTGACTTGGAGCAGTAGAGTTGGAGAGATGTCTTAATAGTTAAGAGCACCGATTTCTCATCTAGAAGACACAGGTTCAATTCCCAGCACCCTCATGGTGGCTTATAATCATCTGTTACACCAATTCTAAGAGACTGATGACCTTCTGCCCTACATGGCCAGTAGGATAGGCATGGGCTGTACAAACATATGTGCAGGCAAAACACTCATGCACATAGAAAAGCAGATAATGCTTAAAATATATTATTTGGCTGAGACAGAGGTTTTGGATGGTCAGAGCCCATTTATCTCTTCTCTGAAATATGTAAGGCGGCTGGGACACCAAACTGCAAATGTGAGGTTAAGAGTCAGTCCCCAAATAGGTCTTTACTCAAACTTAAAAAGTCTTCTAATTTTCTTCACAACTTTCTAGGGCAATGCTCTTATTTAAATATAACAAAACTGGCTCCTGCTAAAGAGTGACAGCTTTCTTTGTACAGTCTTATTAAAATTAATATCGATAAACATATTATCTAAATCCATTTAGTAGAAAACAGTGTTGTCATTAAGTGTCGCCAAAGTAAAACTTTGGGGGGGGGGAGATAAATCTTTTTTTTAATTATAGTTTGAAATTTATGATGGGAACACAATTACCCAAAAATATTTAATATGTTAAAATGAATTAAAATTATACTTTGAACATTTTATTGGACTTTCAATTTCCTGACAGTGTCACTATTCTTAGGAGAATACTGCATTTAAGAAGAACATTATAGTTTCATAAATTTATCAAGACCTTTGATCTGAAGATCACATTTTTTTTTCTCTGTAAGTAATTTACGGACCACTTAATAAAAAATCAGCTACTTGAGAATACTGGCTGATGCATATGCTGGAATGCACATTGCATTCAGAACTACCTCGGATAACAATTTGTATTTTGGTGGTTAATTCTGTAGGATGTTTCCCTTCTGTCTACCAGGTGCCATTCCCTATGTAGTTTCCATATCATAGTCTTTTGTTATACAGCTATGACAGAACAGAATGTCACACTCAGCTGATGATCTCTGGGTCCCTACAGACTTGTGAGTACAGAAGAAAGACATACACTTCTGTGTCAGCAGTAATGAGCATCTTTCTTTCTGCTTGCAATTCCCACTGTACGTCTTTGTTTGCCGATTGATCCCACACGATGCTTTCTGCATGACACTCTCTTTCATAGCACTCTATTTCCTCCTCCAACCTTGCAACCCAGGATAAATACAGAAACTCAAAATGAGCATGAACACAGGACTTCAGCTAGTGACATAGAAAATAATGATGAAGGTAAATGATGAGCCTAGTTTTGATGTATTATTTAGAAACCCCACAGAACTGCTGTGAGCTCTTCCCTAGAGTACCAACAAGGCGTGACAATAGGAAATACAGTGATGGGCAGCTAGGAGAAAATTTTGTCGAATGCTTTGTTCCTCCTGTGCCTTTGTGTATTTGCTCAGGGTCAATGAACAACGACAAAAAACCCCCAAAAACCTCTCACTAGAATGAGTGATAATCATTACACTGCTCTGGATAATTGTACTTTGTTAGTAGGCAGCTGTTAATTATTTGTCTAATTGTCAGGAATTATTGCCACATGCTCACCTTTCCTTCACCTGCATCCTGTGATCAGATGAGATACTTTATTCCATTAATAATGCTTGTCTCCATGCTAAGACATAAGACTTAGAAACAAAGATGTATGTTTATACAGCAGGTAGGTCTGACTTTCATTGCTTAGATAGCAATAAACACATGGATATTGTAAGAGAAGTAGCCATTTTTGTCTCTATAGCATTACAAAGAGGACAATTAACTCATTTTAGCTGTAGAAATTCTATGTAACTCTGCAGTATAATTAGAGCCTTTTCACAAAAGATACTGCTATTCCTATACTGTCATATAATTTATGAAAAGCTTTTACAATGTATATTTTTAATTTAACAATGGAAACAGGTTATTCCAAGACAAAACTTCCTCTCCACTTGATTATAAGTGAATATATATATATATATATATGTATATATTATATTTGATTTTGTATATATGCATTCTATGTATGAGTATATTAATTCTACTGCATTTTTTCTTGTTTCTCAGAAAGAATTATCCTGTGACTCATTTATTCAAAAATTTCTTTTGTAAAGTGAGGAATTGTTCTAACATCAGTTTGTACAGATAAAAATTCAAGTGCTCCATTCTGTTAAAGTCCACATTTGGGTCCAAGAGAATCTGTTCCTGGCTCCTCATGACTTTACATATTAAATATCAGGACCCTCATGAAGCATGAGACTGCTGCAAGTGTGGTTTTCAATTGTTCTCATATAAAGGAGACTCTTATAAAAGTGATGATTTACCAGGTATTGGCAGGTGGTTTATATTTAATAGCAGATAATAAAATTAGGCTATAAAATTGAAAATATTAGAGAAGACAGCATTTTTAATAGAAGAGAAATCCAGACAAGATATGATTTTTGGTAAAGGGTAGCTGTCCAACTGATGAAGAGAAATTAGGTTGAAAATAATCAGGGAGTCTTTGAATACAATCCTATTTAAATTGTGTGTTTGGTTGAAGAGATAAACTGGGAGCAAAAAAATTTCTTTATTAAAGTAGAAATAAGAAGCAACTTCTAAAATATATCTAAAATGCCATATGAAGATAACTATTTCATGAAACAATAAATCTGTAATTGAAACTAATAACTATTGACTAAATAATACTAAAATTTTATGTATCATTAAACAATGCAAAACAGGTTGAATATTGTGCCACATCTATGTAATCCCCGATTTCTGGGCTAAGGTAGGAAGGGAGATAGGGAGGCAGAAAAGTAGGAAGTCAGAAAGGCAGACAAGGCAGACAAAAAGGAAGGAAGAAAGGAAAGGAAGAAGGAAGAGAGGAAGGAAGGAAGGAAAAAGAAAATAAAAGAAAGAAAGAAAGAAAGAGAGAAAGAAAGAAAGAAAGAAAGAAAGAACAAAGGCAGGGAGGCAAATGGTAAAAAGCAAATGTGGTTTGAGGCAGTATACCTCTGATAGGACACAATAAACAGAAGAGGCCAAGGTTTCTATCCCTATATATTCCAGTAGTCTTCAAGAAGTCAAGAAATTAGAAGAGGGTGCATCTAACTATGCTCTCAGGTCTCTGGCTCAGGAGGTACACTGAGAGGCCATACATTCTGTTGACAGGATTACTAGTTGCCAGTACTCAAGATTCTAGGTGAGAAAGCTGTAGAACATTTGCTATAGGCACTGAATCACATGCTTTTCTTTTCAGAGCATAGAGAAACAGGTGGGATCTCTTATAGCTTGTTCCTTCGCCAAGGTAGGCCCTGTTCCCAGACTCACAACTTTTCCTCCTGCAAGCTTAAAACCAGTACAATAATCAGTATAATAAAGCAGACTGAGATGCATACATTAAGGTAAAATTTACAAGTTCTTAGGTGCTAAATTTTTGTGCCTAGCATATCTGAAACATACTTTCTACAATAATGGTGTTATAGAAAATGGTAGTTTTCAAAAACAAATTTCCATTTTCTCTTTTGTACAAAAATATGATGTTTATGTTTTAGGAGCTTCTAGGTTTTATTTTATTTACTCCTTTGGTTCCGAGGTGGAATCCTTGCAATAATATTTGGTTGGTGTAGAAGTACTTGGCTAGAACTTTTCATTCCATTTTTCCCTCCTTTGATTTTCGAATGTATAGCTGAAATAATAGTTAAGGTTTTATTTATGTTCTTTACAGTCCCCATGTCATTATAATTTGATTTTTCAGATTAATGATGGTATAATATGAATATACACTCAGTAAACATTGTGTTTCATTAACTTTTGAATGTAACATATTTAAAAACAAAACAACAATAATAACAACAAAACACTCTTCAGGTTACCTATTTATTCTGAGAGCTCAAGTTTATTCAAGTGTCAATAAAACAGAAAAGTGACAGTTCTTGGCACTTTTTTTGACACCAAATTAGAAGTTCTACATAGGACAGTCCATGTACATACACAACCACAAAACCAGACACAGAAGATTATAGATATAGGCTTGAGTGGGGCAGGTATAAGAGGGATTCAAGAGAGGGTATCTAGGATGGTCTGGAGAAAGGAATAGGGATAGAAATTGAAAAGTAATTCTATCTCAATGATAAATATTAAAAATAACATATAGCAAGATTTAAGGAAAAGATACTAACTGCCTCTATTCAAAGTACTAATATTTTTTCTTACAACTTTATTTTTTAAAAAAAACAGAGATACATGTACAGATTTTAAAAAGCTCTTTGGCATTAAAGTATATGAATATATTTTTGTCAGTACTTAATTTTTTAAAGGTTTGATAGTATGCATTGAAATCTTACTAATTACAATGAGCATAAAGTACATGTAAAACAAATGTAACATGGAAATAGTCAAAGTTTACGTGGTGTGTAAAGATTAAAAATAATGATTTTTTAAATACCAAAAATTGCCACAAAGCTATCATCTTAGCATTTGATTTAAAGGTCTAGGTGTATCCCACTCTGAGAGGGTGTTATACATTTATTGTTTTCTTTTTCTAAGATAGACTGAAGTGTCCACTTGTTGGCCTTCCTTTTTTTGAGCTTCATATGGTTTGTGAGTTGTTTCTTGGATATTCAGAGCTTTCTGGGGCTAGTATCCAATTATCAGTGACTGCATATTATGTCTGTTCTCTTGAGACGGGGTTACCTCACTCAGGGTGATATTCTCTAGATACATCCATTTTCCTAGGAATTTCATAAACTCTTTGTTTCTAATAGCGGAGTAGTACTCTATTGGGTAAATACACCACAATTTCTGTATCCATTCATCTACTTAAGGACATCACGGTTCTTTCCAAGTTCTGGCTATTATAAATATGGCTGCTATGAACATTGTGGTGCATGCTCCTTTGTTGTATGTTGGAGCTTATATAGGGTATATGCCCAGAAATGGAATAAATGAGTCTTCTGGTAGTACTATGTCCAATTTTCTGAGGAAAAGCCAGACTGATTTCCAGAGTGATTGTACCAGTTTACCACCCCACTAAGAGTGGAGAAGTGTTCATCTTTCTCCACATCCTCGTCAGCATCTGCTGTCATCTGAATTTATGATCTTAGCTATTCTGGTTGGTGTGAGGTGGAATCTCAGGGTTGTTTTGATTTGCATTTCCCTGATGGCTAATAATGTCGAGCACTTCCTTAGATGTTTCTCAGCCATTCCATATCTCACAATTGAGAATTTTAATATAGCTCTGTATCCCTTTTTTTAATAGAGATGCATGATTTTCTGGTGTCTAACTTCTTCAGTTCTTTGTATACCTTGGATATTAGGCCTCTATCTGATGTGGGGTTGGTAAAGATCTTTTCCCAATCTGTTGGCTGCCGTTTGTTTTCTTAACAGTGTCCTTAGCCTTACAGAAACTTTCCAAACTCATTAAGTCCCATTTGTCAATATTTGAGGTTAGAGCATGAGCCATTGGTGTTCTGTTCAGGAAATTTTCTCCTGTGTCTATGTGTTCTAATATTTTCTCTACTTTATCTTCTTATAGTGTCAGTGTACCTGGTTTCATGTGGAGATCTTTGATTCACTTGCACTTGAGCTTTGTACAAGGAGATGAGAAAGGGTCAATTTTCATTCTTCTGCATGCTGACTGCCAGTTGGAACAACACCATTTGTTGAAGAGGCTGTCCTTTTTCCACTGAAGGCTTACAGCTCCTTTATCAAAAATCAAGTGACTCTATACGTGAGGGTTCATTTCTGGATCACCTATTCTATTCCATTGATCCACCTGCCTATTTCTGTACCAATACCATGCACTTTTTAGCATAATTGCCGTGTAGTATAATATAGCTTGAGGTCAGGGATAGTAATTCCCACAGATGTTTTCTTGTTGTTGAGGATGGATTCTGGGTCTTTTGTTATTCCTGATGAAATTGCACATTGTTCTTTCCAGCTCTATGAAGAATTGGGTTGGAATTTTGTTAGGGATTTCATTGAATCTGTAGATTGCTTTTGGTAAGATGGCCATTTTTACAATGTTGGTCCTTCCAATCCATGAGCATGGGAAATCATTCAATTTTCTGAGATCTTCCTCGATTTTGTTCTTTAGAGATTTGAAGTCCTTGTCATAAAGGTCCTTGACTTGCTTAGTTAGAGTCACACCAAGATATTTCATATTGTTTGTGACTATTGTGAAGGATATCTTTTCCCTAATTTCTTTCACTGCATGTTTGTCCTTTGAGTAGAGGAAGGCTACTGATTTGTTTGAGTTAATTTTGTATCCGGCCACTTTACTGAACTTTTTTATTAGATATAGAAGTTCTCTGGTAGAATTTTTGGGGTCACTTAAGTACACTATCATGTCATCTGGAAACAGTGATGTTTTACTTCTTCCTTTCCAATTTGTGTCCCTTTGATTTCCTTTTGCTGACTAATTGCTCCAGCCAGGACTTTCAGTACTATGTTGAATAGGTAGGGGGAGAGTGGGCAACTTTGTCGAGTCCCTGATTTTAGTGGGATTGCTTCAAGTTTCTTACCGTTAAGTTTGATGTTGGCTATTGGTTTTCTGTATATTGCTTTTATCATGTTTAGGTATGGGCATTGGATTCCTGTTCTTTCCAAAACTTTTAACATGAAGGGGTGTTGAATTTTGTCAAATGCTTTCTCAGCATCTAGTGAGATGACCATGTGGTTTTTTTTTTTTTTTTTTTTTTTTTTTTTTTTTTTTTTTTTTTTGTCTTTGACTTTGTTTATATGGTGGATTACATTGATCGATTTCTGTATTTTAAATCATCCCACGAATGAAGCCTACTTGATCATGTTTAGTGATCATTTTGATGTGTTCCTGGATTCCGTTTGCAATGGTTTTGCTGAGTATTTTTGCATCAATGTTCACAAGTGAGATTGGTCTGAAGTTCTCTTTCCTTGTAGGGTCTTTGTGTGGTTTAGGAACTAGGGTTATTGTGGCTTCAAAAAATTTGTTAGGTAGTGGTTCATCTGACTCTATTTTGTGGAATAGTTAGGAGAGTATTGATAGTAGGTCATCAATGTCTGATAAAATTCTGCACTGAACCTATCTGGACCTGGGTTTTGTTTTTTTGGTTGGGAGGCTTTTGATAACTGCTTTTATTTCTTTTGGTGTTATGAAATTATTTAAATGGTTTACCTGGTCCTGGTTTAACTTTAGTATCTGGTATCTGTCTATGTATTGATCCATTTCCTCCAGTTTTTCCAGCTTTGTTGAGTATAGACTTTGGTAGTAGGATATGATGATTTCTTGAATTTCCTCAATTTCAGTTTTTTTTTTTTTTTTTTTTTTTTTTTTTTTTTTTGTCTCCACTTTCATTTCTGATATTGTTAATTTGGATACTCTCTCTTTACCCTCTAGTTAGTTTGGCTAAGGGTTTATCAATCTTGTTAATTTTTCGAAGAACCAGTTCTTGGTTTTGTTGATTCTTTCAATGGTTCTTTTTATTTCTATTTGGTCAATTTTTGCTCTGAGTTTGATTATTTCTTGCCTTCTAGTCTTCTTGGGTGTATCTGCTTTCTTTTGTTCTAGAGCTTTCAACTTTGCTATCAAGTTGCTACTGTGTGCTCTCTCTAATTTCTTTTTGGAACCACTCAGAGCTTTGAGTTTCTTCTCAGTACTGCTTTCATTGCATCCCCTAGGTTTGGGTATTTTGTGTTTTCATTTTCATTAATTTCTAGAAAATTCTTAATTTCTTTCTTTAGTTCTTCTTTGATCATGCTATGGTTTAATAGAGAATTGTTTAATTTCCATTTATATATGGGATTTTGTTGTCTTTGTTGTTATTAAATACTAGCCTTAGACCATGGTGATCTAATAGGATGCACGGGAGTATTTCAATCTTCTTATATTTATTGGGGCTTGTTTTGTGACTGTTTAATTCCAATTGGTTCATAACCTCTGATAGTTTCACTGTGTCCTTGTTTAGTTTCCGTTTAAATCTTCTGTTTATTGATGAGAGTGGGATGTTCAGGTCTCCCACTATTATTGTGTGTGGTACAATGTATTTTTTGAGCTTTAGTAGGGTTTCTTTAATTAATATGGGTGCTTTTGAATTTGCAGGATATATGTTAAGGATTGATAGATCATCCTGTCAAATTTTCTTTTTAATGAGTAAAAAGTGTTCTTCCTTATCTTTTTTGATAACTTTTGATTGAAAATCTACTTCATTCAATATTAGAATGGCCATTCCAGCTTTCTTCTTGGGGCCGTTTGCTTGGAAGGATTTTCCCCAACCTTTTACTATGAGATAGTGTCTACCATTGTTTCTGAGATGAGTTTCTTGTATGCAGCAAAATGCTGCGTTTGTTTATGTATCCCATCTGATAGCCTATATCTTTTAATTGGGGTATTGAGTCTATTTATGTTAACAGATATTAAGGAATTGTGGTTTCTCTTTCCTGCTATTCTTACTTTTAGAGGTAGAATTGTGCCTGTGTGTCTTTCTTCTTTTGGTTTTCTTGCTTAGGTGTTTTTTTGTTTATGCTAGGATGTAGTTTCCCTCCTTGTATTGGGTTTTCCAGGTTTTTTTTTTTTTTTTTTTTTTTTTTTTGTAGTGCTGGATTTGTTGTCAGATATTGTGTAAATTTAGTTTTTCCTGGAATATTTTGGTCTCTCCATCTATGAGGATTGAGAGTTTCGCTGGTTATAGCAGCTTGGGCTGACAATTGTATTCTCTTAGGGTCTGCATGATGTCTGTCCAGGATCTTCTAGCTTTTATAGTCTGTGTTGAGAAGTAGGGTGTGATTCTGATTGGTCTGCTTTTATATGTTACATGGCCATCTTCTTTTATTGCTTTTAGTATTCTTTCTTTGCTTTGGGCACTTGGTGTTTTGGTTATTATGTGCAGCTAGGAATTTTCTTTCTGGTCCAATCTATTTGGAGTTCTGTAGGCTTCTTTTATGCTCATGGTCATCTCATTCTTAAGGGTAGAGAAGTTTTCTTCTATGATTTTGCTGGTGATATTTACTGTGCCTTATAGTTGATACTCTGGGTGGAAACAGAGTCCCTACAGCAGAGTTCCTGCTCCCCTGAACCAATTGGGGTGGCGTGCTTTCTGGCCACTGAACCCAGACCTCTGTGCTCTCCAGCTACTTGCAGAGCAGTTTCACATGTCCTGCATTCCTGGATCTCTGCTGTTCTTGGTGGCAGATGGCCTGAGCACCTGTTCTGCATGCATGAGCCTTCCAGGTTGAAAAGGAGTCCCTATGGCAGAGTTCCAGCTGCCCTGAACCAATCAGGGAGGTGGGGGAGCTTTCCCCGGATGCTCGGCTCAGACCTCTCTTCGCCCCAGCTACTTGCAGCATAGTCTCACCAGGCCTGTGTCCCTGGATCTTCACTGTTCCTGGTCACAGATGGCCTGAGCGTTTGTTCTGCATGCAAGGGCCCTCTGGGTGGAAACAGTTTACCTAAGGCAGAGTTTCTGCTCCCCTGAACCAATCGGGGGTGCGTGCTTTCTGTGGGTTTGGCCCAGACTTCTCTGCACCCAGCTACTCGCAGCACAGTCTCACCAGGCCTGCGTCCCTGGATCTCTGCTGTTCCTGGTCTTTTTGCTCTAATCTATACCTATTATCCTCAGGTTTGATCTTCTCATTGTGCCCTGAATTTTCTGGGTGTTTTCAGTTTGGAGCATTTTGCATTTGCATTTTCTTTGACTCTGGTATTAATGATTTCTATGGTATCTTTTGCACCTGAGATTCTCTCTTCTATCTCTTGTATTCTGTTGGTGATGCTTGTGTCTATGACTCCTGATCTCTTTTCTAGGTTTTTTATCTGCACAGTTGTCTACCTTTGTGATTTCTTTATTGTTTTTCTTTCATTTTTAGATCCTGAATGGTTTGATTCAGTTCTTTCATCTGTTTGGTTGATTTTTCTTGTTTAAATGCTTCTACCTGTTTACCTGTGTTGTCCTGTATTACTTTAAATGAGTCATTTATGACTTATTTAAAGTCCTCTAACATCATCATGAGTTGTGTTTCTAAATCAGAATCTTGCTTTTCTTGTGTGTTGGCTGGGTTCTCATGATGCCAACTGGCCTTAGTTTCTGTTTCTTAGGTTTCTGTACTTGCCTCTGACCATTTGCTTATCTCTGGTGTTAGCTGGTCTTGCTGATTCTGAAAGTGGCTTGACCATCCTGTGCTCTCAAGTGTGTTACCACTTCTGGGGACCAGCTCTCTACAAACGGGCTCTGGGAATAAGGAGATAAGAATCTGGTTTATGGTAACAAGTACATAGATAACAAAAAAAAGCTGGATAATTCTTCACAAAGGAAGAAAGTAAATATTGATGTTTTCTTTTAATTTTTTAAAAAGTTTTATAATACGAAAATAATCCTGTATATTACAATTTTGTGGATTATTTCAAAGGGACCATTACTGAAGTAGCAATCACTGCAAGGCTCCCCATTGAGTATCTGGATGGAAATATGGACATTTGCATGAACGGTAAAGCCATCATACCTTCAGAAAGGGACATTCTTCACCAACCAGTCTTGGGCATTTACTTTAGAAGTCTATGAATAGAAATTATTAACCATTTAGCAGAATACAGACTAACCAGGCTCTCCTGAGGAAAATACCCAGTGAAGAAAATGTGAAGTGTTATGTATACAAAGTACGCAAAGCCCAGAGGATCCTGTAGTCCATAGAAAGTCTTCATGATATATGATCTTTTTTTATTTAACTGAGAGAGCATATGCTGCATGTGTGGTACTATGGAGATTTTAAAGTCTCACTGATGTCAAAGTTGAAAATCATTTTATACTTTCATTGTCAGAAAACTAAACTTGTACATCTGTTAGCCACTACAGTTCTGTCCCATTGCATATAATCACTAAAATTATAACCAAGTTTCTTATGAAAATATAGTCTCAGTGCAGAAGTTGAACTTCAAACCTGTGATGTTTAAGGAAGTCCCTTAGTCAAAGGAAAAAGGGATCCCTATTTCCAGTTGCAGCATGTGGGAATTTACATGTGTTAAAGTAGCTTCAGATTGTTCTTCGATTGTTTCTTAATGAATTACTGGGACATATGGAGATTAGCAGGTGGAAAATAAACATTAATAAAGTGTAAGGGATATAAAGCATTGTGGAAGACTGAGCCTTTGGTTTTCTGGACATGTACAGTTCTTTGCAGATTGAGCTGACGAAACTGCTATCTCACTTCAAAATAATAATGCAGCAGTTTCCACATTTTAGCTTCCACCTTCTCTGTAACTAGCGAACTATTCAAATGCTTTTGATGTGGTAGCAGAATGATTTCCTCTTTTGAGATGGATGATCAGGGCCCTTGTGATTTCCTAGTACAAACTATTTGAAAGGTTGAAATGGGGAGATGAGTAGCCTGTGATGATATTGAATTGGTAGGGTATGTGTCTGAACAGCGAGAAACAGAAGAAACACAAAGCCCAACTAGAAAGTGTTCTTTGTACCCCAGGGAATTTTAGAGTTTCTTGGCACATATGGATTTTGGAAATTTTTTTTTCATTTGGTTCAGATTTATTCTTTTGACCTTGACCACATAAAGTGAAATGCAGGTTTTCAGCGCTCACAAAACAGAGTTAAGCATTATATGTTCATGCATGTACATTGTTCACAGACATCAAATTTTATTAGTTATTTGTAGACAACTCATCCAGTAAAACCTTTCAAACCAGTTGTCATTCCATAAAGCCAAAATGTCAGACCTGAAATCATGGCACAGGCTCATGTTTTCAATGGATCCATAGAAAACAAGGCATAACAGTGCCTATTTCATTGTTTCAGAGATTATTTTTTTCATCATTTACCCATATTCCCTTATCAGAAGCATCACAGAAACCATTGCTGTGGCAGTAAATGAAGTGGAAATTACTGAGGAATGCTTGCGTGAGTTTTACACCAACAGAATAAAGGTGTGAATGCAGGAATGCATAAATGAATAAATAGACGAATTGACCTATTTGTATAAGCAGACATTTAAGGGATTGTGAGAGGGGTAACAGCCTAGAGAAAAACCTTGTGTCATGTGTTTGCTCAGTGACTTCCGCAGTTTTGAAAACAGCTCTTCTGAAAATTGCAGTTACCTACTGTAAGGGTGAAAATACTTGTATTTATATATGTTTGGCACACACATATATAACAGCAGTGATAAAAGAAAAAGAGGCTGTCAACTTGAGAGTGGGTGTTATGGGACAGTTCTATAAAAGTATAACTGGAAAGGTCTGAAGGTAGGGAGGGAGGGATGAGTGATATAATCATATTTATAGAAAATATATTTAAAATTTTTTGAAATCACCCTCTTCATGTTGATTATCTATTCTTTTGTTGATTAGTAATTTTCTGCAGTTTGTTTTTATTGCTCTTGTCACATTTCTGAACTGTCAACTGACTACTTTTTCAAATATGTTCATTTCAGACTTAACTGGCAAATGATAATTGTGAATATATGTGATATCATGTAATGCTTTAATATATAATAAAGTGGTCAAGCCATACTAATTAGCCTGTTTTTAACCTCAGATTCCTGCCATTTCCTTGTAGAATGAAGCTTTAGAGTTCCCTGCAGCCACTGTGATTGTATTCGACTCGTGATTTGCTTTCCGAGGAGCCAATCCATCAGTGGCTACTGTCACACCGACAGGAAACATTCATGTGTGATGGGATCAGCTGCCACATTTGTGTCTATGTTGGAAGAGCCTGAGGTTTTTACGGCAAAGCAGATCATGTAAAAAGTAAGTCAGGGCATTTCATCTAAGGTTACTCTCTTTGAATCCTAAGGGTCACTCACCTTTCAAGTCTCTGGTACATTCTAGAGGGTCCCTTCACCTCCTAGGTCCTTAGGTTGTCTGTTTCCTTTCTTTCTGCTGGCCCTCAGGGCTTCAGTCTTGTTTTCCCAACCCAATACCTGATTATGTTCCCCTTTTCCTCTCCATGTCACCTTTCCCATCCAGGTCCCTCCCTCCTTCACCTCTCCTGTGATTACTTTCTTCTCTCCCAAGTTGGATTTAGGCATCTTCACTTGAGCCCTTCAGCTTGTTAGCCTTCTTGAGTTTTGTGGATTGTATCCTCAGCGTTCAGTAATTTTTGGCTAATGTCTACTTATTAGTGAGTATATATACCATACATATCCTTTTGGATCTAAGTTACCTCGCTCAGGAAAAATGTTTTTTACTTTCAACCATTTACCTGAAAAACTCATGATGTATTCTTTATCGATAGCTGAGTAATATTCTATTGTGTAAATGAACAACATTTTTTGTATCCATTCTTCTCTTGTAGGACATCTTGGTTTCCAGCTTTGGGCTATCACAAATAAGGCTGCTATGAACATAGAAGAACAAGTGCCTCTGTGGCATGGTGGGGCATCTACACAAAGTGCCCTACAGTAGGGAGAGGAAACTTGTACACACCACCTCTAGCAGAAAGACAGGACATCAAGTGAGAGATGGGGTTGCCATTCTGCAGTCAAAACTGTGACCCATAATTGTTCCCATCTGAAAGAACTACAGGGACAAATCTCTAATGAACAAAATCAAGGTAGATCTCAGAAAATTGATTCACCTACTGTTGAATTAGGGAAAATCTGAAAGAAGTTGAGGAGAAGGGTGTCCCTAGAGGAAGACTGGCAGTCTCAACTAACCTGGACCTCTGAGATCTCTCAGACACCGAGACACAACCAGGCAGCACATAGAAGCTGATATGAGGCCCCCTAAAAACTCTGAACACCCCAGAAACAACTCACAGGCCATATGAAGTTCAAGAAAAACAGAGGCCAAAAACAAAACAAAACAAAACAAAAAACAAAAAAATCAAACAACAACAACAAAAAAAAAAAAAAAAAACAAACAAACAAATGAAAGCCTCAGTCCTTCTTAGGGAAAAAAAATGTATAGTACTCTCTCAGAGTATGGTATTCCTGGACCTTAAAGCACTAGTAATCTAAGAGCTAAGAATATAGCCTTGTGGAAAGTTTTGGTATTCAAAGATCATTATGCTTAATCCATACTCACCAAGAAAGCTGTTTCCATGTTATGTTCTGTCCTATATGTACTTTATGCTTATGGTAACTAGTGAGATTTCAATGCATGCTATCAAACCTCTAAAAGAATTAAGTACTGAAAAAAAATATTCACATAGGGTTATGCCAAAATGCCTTTAAAAATCTGTATATGTATTCCTCATTTTTAAATAAAGTTGTAAGAGAGAAGGAGAGGGAGAGAGAGAAAGAGAGAGAGAGAGAGAGAGAGAGAGAGAGAGAGAGAGAGAGAGAGAGAGAGAAGAACCACAAGACAAGACATATTCCATCTCTCAAAGACTTGACTGTCTTAAGTTATATGAATGACTTTTCGGTGTATTGTTCAGATGAGGGTCTTGTGGCATTCATTACTTCCTTTTGCTGATATGGTTAGTGCACAGAAACACAAAGTTCTAAAGGTAAATTCCAATTTTACCAAACCTGAAATTGTTTCCTTGGCCATGACATCAAACAAAACTTAAGAACCTCTTTCTCAACACAGAAGGTATATTATTCATGATTTTACTGGCCAATTACAAAATGACAACTTAAAACATAATTTGTTCCCACAGGATATCATAGACATTGAATACTGACTTTTCGGAACCAACTTTTCCCTTCTGCCAGCTAATAAAAGCTGATACTACTGAGCCCTTACACTGTAAAAACTACGTACTGAGGTGAAGAGTGATATTGGGAGCTAGTACACCTTTGTGAAGACAAGTAGAAGGGGAGCGGGAATGGGAGTAGGATGGGTGAAGGGGATAACATTTTAAATGTAAATACAGAGATTATTTAATAAAAGCAACTCTCTGGAGAATGTCCCTTCCAACCTAAAACACTTGCCAATGATCATAAATATTTGTATTTAAATACTGAGACAAGTTTTGTTGGCTCTAACTCTCCCAAGACACAGGTATCAAAAACTCAGTGTTTATTATATAGACACATTCTTTTCCTGACAGAAGCCTGTCATTATTTTTGTACACAATGATAGAAGTTTAAGGTTAAATGAGGCTCCTTTGGATGTACTCCTGGGATTTCTACTTAACCTAGTGATTCCTGCAATTATTCAGTTCTTTGTTTGGACTGAAAAATCTCACACATTTCCGGTTACCACCTTCTGCTTTGAAGGGACCTTATAACACAAAGGCAAGTATTGACTCGATTGCAGTGATGACCTCATGGATGTGAACTCATGTGTCCAAAATCATCAAATTTTATACATCAAATATATATTTATATTTATTTATTTCACAATAAATGTGCAAAAGAAAGAAATCCCTTATCTTACTGGAAATGCTTCTATTCATTGCTAACATACTTAAATTTGCTACTGTTGTTCTTTTTCCATATGAGAGAGAACTGCCTCCAATGGCTGTTATATCTTACTTGGGAGCTGTTCTCATTTTCAGCTGACCTCTGTAGACAGACAAAATTGTGATTTGTTAATGGGCATTCTCTGTTTAAAAGCTGAACAAGGACGCTGCAAAGGTAGATCTACAGTTAGAGTCTATTGAGACTAGGCCCAAATCATTGAAAAATGTGAAGTATGTACTGGTTGACACTGATGTAACTATGATAAATGTTGGCTGATTAACCAAAGGGAACAGTATCTATACCGAAATGCTTTTGTGAGGGTGCAGAAGAAACATTATGTCTTTATTGGAACTGATGTATTATAATTATCTATCTGTACATGCATATAAAGCAACTTTATGAAGAAAATTTCTCATTTTCACAAAAATATAAAGGAGAAAAGGAACAGGAAAAATTATGTTGTTGGGAATGGGTGAGCAGGGTAAAGTATGGAACACAGGGAGGAAGAACTAATACAGAGAAGCTTCTGGACAGGTCATATGGAAAACAGCTATTATAGAACCTTCCTGAAATATAGACATATGTAAGGAGCTTATTGATGGATTATTCGAGTTACCCTTCCATTGGGCAGCAATTCTCCTACTACATAGAACAGATTAACAGAAAAAACACCCTCAGCATCAGGAACTAGTTACCTCTATTAGACTGTTTGTCTGGTATAGTATCACAGACTCCCACTATTTTTTCTGTTTTTCATTACTCTTCAGAATTTGAAGGTGAGATCCCATTGCTGAAGATGCCACATTGAGTCATAGAATATTGAGAAATCAACTTGGTATTATTTGGTAGTGTCATTTTTAGTGGTAGCATTTAGAGTGCTGTAAAGTGCTGTGTGCATTACTGGAAAAGGGTAATCATCTTCCCTAGTCTTGATCTTAGCGAGCTACAAAAATGACTTGGTGACAATAGTGTCCACTGGTGCAGTTTTGGCCCAAATATGGGAGTAGTCAACTAATTTTGAAGAGATTTAAGACCTTCTCCACAAGATGGGCCCCATAATTACCTAAATAAACAACCTGTGGTCATACAGGTCATAGCCCCTTGGGGAGACCTTACTCTAAGTAACCTGCCAATGACATAATATAAACCAATTTCCTAGTAACTACCCATTATACACTTAGATTATGGCATCATTTAACCTTCACTAAGGAAGTTTCATTTGACAGTAGATTATGTTTGATAGAAGTTTACAACTGGAAAAGATACAGAGAATAAGTAATAAAGCGTTGCTCAGCTAAGTAGAACATCTATCTCATAGCCTCAAGTGTTATTGTGAAGAGCAGATCTAAACAGTATAAGAACCATAGCTGGTGAATAATTACAAGGAAATAGTGTTTTTACACACATAGTAGGGCAGTTGCACATAGGAACACACATCGGTTATAATAGCACATATAGAACTGCACAAGTTAAAGCCAAACAAAATTTTAGTATGAAGTTTAAACCCTAACTTAGGAGCTATTGGCAACTGACCACTGCCAGGAAGAAAAGGTGTGGCTTTCTTTGAAGATGTTGTCCCTTGTAGGTTTAACACATTCCAGTGGAGAGCTTCTCAACTGAGACTATATAGTCAGTAGTAATGGTATTTGATGGGTTTAAAAAATTACACAAAGTTGGATGGGTGTGGAGATACAGGAAGAAAAAAATTATGCTCAAAATACAATGGAAATGATCTCAAAAACATTAAAAGTATTAAAAAATCCATATGCAAAATACTATCTAAGAATTCTGAAAAGATTATAAAACTATTTCAAAACCCATTCTCATTTTTCAAAATATCCAAAATTTAAAGGAACTACTAAGTCCTAACTTTGAGTCTTGGGTTGATTGCCATAAAGCACCAGTTTCTAAACACACACACACACACACACACACACACACACACACACACACAGACTTTCCCTGTCACCCAATTGACCTATAACAGTACTTGCATGAGTGTCTGTTTCCTATTGAAATAGATTTCTCTCAAAAGACCAGCTAGCACCATATATGGAAGGGAAAACATTTAATAGGATCTCAAAAGTAGATTCTGAACATCTCAGTGATACTGAATTACTCAACCTCAGAATTTCCAAAACAGGAAATGAAGTGCATGGGCATGAACTCAACTCTTATCTTTTTGGTCATTTAGAATATTTGCAATATCTTCAAATAGAGTTCTTATTTATATGGTTTGTGTGTGTGTGTGTGTGTGTGTGTGTGTGTGTGTGTGTGTGGTGTATATGAGAAAGTGTATGTGAGTGCATTGTGTAAATGAAGTGTGTGTATGTGTGTATGAGTGTGTATGAGTATGTGTGTGGTTATAATGAATATGAGAAAGAGTATGCGAATATTTTGTATAAGTCAAGTATGAGTGTGTGTGTATACATGTGTATGAGTGTATATATGAGTGTATGAGTGTGTATGAGTGTGTGTGAAGTGAGCGTATGTGTATGAGTGTATATGTATGAGTATGTATGTATGTTGAATAAGTGATGTGCATGTGATTTTGTGTGTGTGTGTGTGTGTGTGTGTGTGTGTGTATGTTACTGGGGATTGAGCCCAAGAATTCACTCACATTTAGAAGTTGCCCTAAAACTGATATACATCCCTCTATGATCTATATGCTATAAATTGAGTTTAAGTCTCTTTCACATAAAGCAACTCTTCCAATAATAACAAAGTAAACCTTAGACTGTGTCTGACTTCAGTTACTATGTTTTGTGGAGCCTGGTCCCTATGGCAGCAATTAAGGAACTCTGTGAAGCATCACCCATCACCTTGAAGCCTCAGTGCTTTGACCATAACCAGTCCTCAGCAGAGTCAGGACCCAAAATGTCACATCAAATGGAAACTTTTAAAGCTGGCTGAATAACTTCAATTTCTTCACCTTAGGTGTTCTTCTTTATGGCTAACTATTAGGAACTGATAACAAGATATATTATAGACTATGGTCATGTGAACTAACCACAGGATGCTTCATGTATATTGGGATGTTACTTCTATCCTTCATAAACACAGGATTCACAAGCAAAATACCACTGAGCCCTGACAGAAACCTCATTTTAAAGTCCATATAACATTTCCCCAGATAAATCACCCACAAGAGCATGACCCAGCCGGCATGTCACTCCAATAATAATGAGACTATTTGGGGACAGGCACAATCAATGAGCCACAGGTACTGCAGTGAAGCTCAGGAAACCTCTTCTGGGGCTGTGCTTCCTACTAAAAAGGGAGAAGCACATCCCTGACATCCACACAGGAGAAAACACTGACAGAATTCTCCCAAAGCAAATGGGATCTGTGACTAAACATTTTATTTTTCTCTAAGACCATCGGAAAAAAGTCTGTTTATTTATGGAGAAATGAACTATTACCATGTTTTCAGATTTATTTTTAAACTATTATTTTTTCTTTCCTGTTTATTTAACAATTTTGATAGTAAAGCTGAGATTCTTTAAAGTTTTCTCAGTTCTGTTATATTACATATACTGCCTATGTACGTTGGAACTGTATATTCCTCTCAAGGTCAGTCTCCTTTTCTCTAGTTGTGTCCAGTTAGTCTTTATCCCAGAGAGCCCTGCTTCTAACTAGACCTTGTTCAGGACACTGGGAAGGCTTTCTGGATATCCTATGACAACTTTTACGACTTTGGTGTTTTGTGTGTTTTCTCAGAGGTTTAAATGTGATTTTATGCAACCACTCAGTGAAAACCTGATTGACACTTTGTTAATATTGTAATGATGTTCAAGGAAAAAGCAGACACTGAAGGCTAGGGGCAGAGCACACAGATCAGAGCACACAGATCAGAAAATCAGTGATTTTCTGAATATCAACACAGCAGCATAGTCAAGCAATGGAACTGAAGATCAAGAGGAGCTGAGCCATGTCAACATCTGTACACTGATGCTGGCATGACGTTATTTCTCATAGCCATCTATTCTCTCTCTTCTTGGGGACCTGTCAATGTTTTCTTGCTTGCCACATTAACACAGATAACTTATTCAACAAAATTTTCTTAAACTGAATTCCTTCTTTTTCTTTCAAGGCCCCTGTTAATGAAACATTCCTAAAATTAAAAGAAAAACTAATGGTTTCCTTTTTCTAAATTGTCCCAGTGTTTCTGTTTGCTTATCTCTCCTTTTTTCTCTCTGAAATTGGAGAAAAGTGTACACACACACACACACACACACACACACACACAAACACACACCTACATCACAGGATAACCAAAATACACCCTTATTTTTCTCTCCTTAGGTTCTCTTTCAACTGGAAGTCCTGCATGCTATAATCTGCCTGTAGTCTTCATATCACCTGCTGGTAGGTGTCTTAGCTAAGCTCACCACATAGATGGGGTCTCCAAATTCTCCTATAGATGCCCCCAAAATTATGATTCTCACTTCCAGACCTCTCCCACATTCTCCTCCTCACTGCCTGTTCCCCTCCTTGTTCCCTTTCTTACTCATTTCCCTCCCTTCATCCACCTCTGATGACTATTTTGTTTTCCCTTCTGAGTGTGATGCAGGTCTCCTCCCTTGTGCCCCCATTATTGCTTAGTTTCATTGGGTTTATGAATTGCAACCTGGTTATTCTGAACTTTATGAATAATGTCCAGTTATGAGTACATAGCAATGTGTCTTTCTAGGTTTGAGTTGCCTCACAAAGAATGATATTTTCTAATTCCATTTGCCTGCAAATTTTGTGATTTCTTTGTTTGTAATGCTAAATTGGATTTCGTTGTGTAGATATACCACATTTTCCTTATTTATTCTTCAGTTGAGGGATATCTAGGTTGTTTTCAGTTTCTGGCTATTACAAGTAAAACTGCTATGAACATAGCTGAGCAATATCAACCCACCCACAAAACCTTCAACCCAAAATTTGTCCTGCCTACAAGTTGCACAGGGATAAAGATGGAGCAGAGATTGAGGGAATGACCAACTAATGACTAGCCCAAGTTGAGACAAAGCCCATGTAAAAGAGCCAGTCCCTGGCACAATTAGAGACAGTTTTCTATGTGTGTAAACATAAGCCTAGCATAACTATCTCCTGAGAACAGGAGATGGAAACAGATGCAAAGACCCAAAGCCAGACATTAGACATACCTCATGTCTTGTGGAAAAGTGGGGGATAAGAGTGTGCAAGCTGGGAAGGTCAAGGACTCCACAAGAAGACCAACACAATTGACTAACTGAGCCAATGGGGGCTCACTGAGAATGATCACCAAGCAAAAATCATGAAGAGGCTGGACCTAGGCCTCCTACATGTTTATAGCTGATGTGCAGCTTGGTCTTCATGTTGGTCTTCCAACAAATGGACCAGAGACTGTCTCTGACTCAGCTGCCTGTCATTGGATTCTTCTTGCCTAACTGAACTGCTTGGTTGGGCCTCAGTGAGAGGATGCATTTAGGCCTACTGGGACTGGATGTCCCAGGGTTGGGTGGTACTCAAGGAAGCTTCTCCCTCAGAGAAGGGGAGAGAGTTATGGGGGAGTAGTTGTAAAGGTTGGGTTGAGAGGAGAAGAGGGATGGAGGGAGGCCACAGTCAGGACATAAAGTGACATAAATAAGTAAATTTAAAAATTCATTAGTTTCTCAAAGTTCACATACAGAGAAAGGCCTCTTTGCCATGTATAAAATGCTCTTTTCATTATAATGTATGCATTAATTTTCAGTTTTCATCCAAAGTAATTATTTAATAACACCCCCACAATGAACTATAAATGCTCCATGAGGCTAAGGACTGAATTTTATTTATTTTCATTTAAGCCTTCTATTCCTCTTTATAATGATTGTTACACAGTAACCACAAGTAAAACATTTGTTGAAACTTTAAAAACAAAACAAAAAGGAAGTTATTTGAGTTCATTTTTAACAATTTTAGAAATGATTCTATCTGTAAAATAGGCTCCAAGCCCATGGGGTAACATTTCCATTTTGTCTCTGTGCCTGCCATGACACTGAGTTTGGTTTCAAGCTAGTAGAAATTATTGGACATTTCACCTTTTCCTTATGGTCAACTGTTCTGTTGTTTTTAGATGTTAATGTATCTAAGTGGAGAGCTATCCAGTCAATTTATCTGAGAGCTTAGATCCTTTTGTTACAGAAGGAGAAAAAAATGAGGAGAAAGGATAAGAGGAGAATAGAGAAACAAACCAACTTTTATTATTAGAACTATGTCTAGCAGTACAATGGGTATTTCATTATTGTATTATTGCTGGAAGTAATTGTCTTATTTCACATATGCCTCTAGTATAACCATAAGCTACAGTCTAGCCAAAAGGGATCTGATTAATGTCTGAACTGGCAGGTCTTCAATTAGTGTGTGATGTGTTTTTTTGTGCCCTTTTAGAAGGAAAATTGTAAACTGTCATAACATGATTCTAAATGGAAAGATAATGTCAAAACTTCTTATAAAACACCGTAGGATATTTCAATTCTCTTAGCAAGAAAGAGCACAGATTTAATTATGGATCAAAATGCCTTCTGCATCAAGTGGCAAGACATGGATATTGGAAATCCTGCAGTGCTACTTATTTTTCAATATGACAAGAAACTAGAGACCTAAATATCGAAGTGATCCAATTTACCCTGTTCCTATGGTTTCCGATAGGTGGGCATACTTCATACAGCTCTATTGAAATCAGAAAAGGTTAACGAATTTCCTGACAATATGCAAACATATTTGAACTTATTTTAAGGCTAGAACAACACTCAGAGGCATGCATTGGCAAGTGAGGGGTTGTAGTAACTTACTGCCAATACCACATTTACTAGAAGTGTGGTGCTTTGCCAATGTTTATTACATCATCTCTGACATTTAAAAGACCTGAAAATAAAACCTCCCATAATAGCATGGCATGCTAACCCTGGGCAGTGGTGGGCATAAGATGGTGATCTGAATCAATATAGAGAATCTCTCTCTCAACATTTAGTTGACACAGACACACATATACACATACACACAGACACACAGACACAGACACACATACACACAGACACAGACACACACACACACAAATACACGGGGAGGTTTGCATGAGACATGGCATGCATAGAGACAAAAGGGTCTGAAGGGATCAGTTCTTTTACCACAGGTATCCCAGGAATAGAACTCTGATTATCATAACATGGCAATAGGCATTTTTGCCCAGTGACCCATATCTCTAATTTCCCATCATTTCTTTTATGTGAATGAGCTCTCAGTTATAACATTGGTGCCAATCACTTCTTTCATCCACAAAAGCCATGTTAATTGGTTCTTAAATATTTATACTCTGCAAAATACTAAAGTCATCTTTCAAAATGACCAGTCTATCAAAGGAATAAGACACAGGGGCCTCTGAACAGTAAAAGCTGAACAGTCCCTTGATTCCTGCTTGCTTCAGAATTAGGGGAGGAAAACTTTTGTGCTCTTCAGTGGACAGAAATAACTAATATAAAGACATAAAAATAATATTTTATATACAGTTTTGAGAGATATTTTATCTGAAAATAAGATTGGTTTTACCTGTTGTTTTCTTTGCACTGTCTAGAATATAAAAATGTGTTTAAATGTTGTTATAAAATATTTATGATTAATTTTTAAGCTTAAAAATAATCATTTATTCACATTTTTCTCTTTTTTGGGGGGTTCAAGTAAGACACCAATTATTTAATAAAATTTTGGAATGTAACAATATGATATACATTTTCATCTAGCCATGAGCCATTTTTAAAATATTTAACTGATGAAAACAGGTACACTCAGGAACATGAGGGATGAGTGATGCTATATTAACTGTATTTTATCAAGAGGCCAAGAACACTAAAATTTAAAAGTAAATCTGAATATAGTCAAAGTTTTTCCCATGACCTTCATATAAACAACACATACATGGACACAAACACACAGACTCATGTACACATCATCCTTGCACAAGGTTTCACAGACTCTTACATCATCCTGACTGCAATATATCATGAAGAAATTCTCTAATCTTGTCTGTTTAGGAATGGATCTCTTCCATCTTGTTGACCCTTTTCACCATTATTGCCGATTTTGTTACCCAGATTGGTGACTTCCTTCTGTTTTGCTAGTTTCCCCTCTCTATAATCTTGGATTAATCGGCCTCTAGGGTTAACCTTGAAATTACTGGAGGTTTTTGTGTGAACTATTGAGACTCTTGATGTATCTGTAGGTCTGTTGCTGAGGATATTTTAACCTTTAGAAAGAATCATATTGCCTTGCTTTCCTTTTATGTTTCTTGTATTTATATATTGTATTTTTGCATATTTTTGTTTCTATACAATTTCCATTTTTTTTTGTTTGAATCTTCTCAGTGAGCACCTTCTTGTTGGAACCATATCCAGAGATTAGGCAAGGCCCCAGGTAAGAGAATGGGCAACCCACTCGTCTCCAAATTTTTTACCCAGAATGGCTCTTGTCTAAAGAAAATATTGAGACAAAGTGTCAAGCAGAGGTTGAAGAAAAGGCCATCCAGAGACTGCCCCATTTGGGGATTCATCCCATATGCAGCCACCAAATCCAGTCACTATTGCTGATGTCAAAAAGTGCTTGCTGACAGAGTCTGATATGGATGTCTCCTGAGAGGCTATGCCAGAGCCTTTCTGATACAAATGAAGATGCTTGCAGATAACCATTAGACTGAGCATGGAGCCCCCAATAAAGGAGCTAGAGAAAGGACTGAAGTACCTGAAGGCCTTTGCAAACACATAGGAGAACAACAACCTCAACCAAACCCTCCTGAGCTCCCAGGGACTAAACCATCAACTAATGAGTCCACATGGAGGGACCCAAGGCTCCAGCTGCACATGTAGCAGAGGATGGCATTGTATGGCATCAATAAGAGGAGAATCCCTTGGTTCTTTGAAGGCATGTTTCCCCAGTGTAGGGGAATGCCAGAGTGGTGAGGTGCGAGTGGGTTGGTGGAAGGAGAAACATCCTCACAGAAGCTGCGGTACAGGGGATCAGAAGTGGGCAACCAGGAAAGGGAATAACATTTGAAACATAAGTACATAAAATATCCAATAAAGAGAAGCTTCTTTATCATTAGCATCCCCAAACATGTAAGACATAACAATTACTCTTACATTCATTAAAGCCTATGGGCATACCACAAAGATCACAAAAGAGAAAATGGCCACCAGTGGTGAAGTTCTTTTATGAAGTTAAAGACTATTTTGTCAAATGTAGAAACAGTAAAATAAGAAGAATAAAAGTGGAGATTAACTTTAAGTGAGAAAAAATAGGAAAATTGGATTGGGAATAATGTTAGAGGAAAAAAATATAACAACCCTTTTCATACTATTCTAATATGAATGACAACTGCTACTTTGAAATGATGATTATTATTATGGCAATTTCATCTTGTTTCAAGAAAATGAAAAAGACAAAGATATTATGACAAAAAAAGCAAAAGAAACAAACTTTGGCATTCTATATACATAGTAAAGTATAACCAGATAAAGCTTAGATGCTTTCTTTCACTGTGAAAAAATTGGTACATTTTAGAGACTTAGTGGACTTGATATGAACTTACATTGTAATTATGTGTAGCAAAAAAAAAAAAAAAAAAAAAAAAAAGCCTTGGGTCTCTGCCAAGATGTTGAATTTTAAAATGTCCTCTTAAATAGAAATTACTTATTTATTTCATTTACTGTTGTGAGATACAGTCTCACAATTTCTATGTTAGCTTCAAATTCACTATGTGGCTGGGAATAATGTTGATTATTCTGATTATCCCGCTTCTACCTTCTGCAGCCTTCCTAGGGTTGCCAGCCTGTGCCATTATGAGCAATTTAAAGAATTCTGTGCAAATAATAATAATAATAATAATAATAATAATAATAATAATTAATAATAATAATAAATAATGACTTTGTACATGTTAGCAATCACTTTACCAAGTGGGCTATGTCCCAAATCCCAAACAAATATTTAGTCTTATTTGTCTATAAAATATACTATGAAGGTCATCTATTCACATTTTACTTTCTTCCCTTTCTCGACCCACAAAATACTGTAAATTCCAAGTAGAAATACATCTTAGGTGCTGAAAGGTTTGAGCTAGGCTTCATACCTCGAAGAAGTACAATTTTAAACTTGGCAGAACATGACCTCCCATCTCCTGCCTGTACTTACTTACCTAACCAGCTAGAAAAACCGTCCCTGAAAAATTGTAAGTCATAGGTACTGTTGTGGCTTCCGTTCATTTAGCAACTGCCGCAGAGTCCTTCGTCCTGATTATCTCAGTGACAGATTTTGCCCTTCCACACTTTGTCCAGTAGAAGTATAAAAGGAGGCAAGCTGATGGATTTTTTTTTCTTCCTGAATGGGGCCTGTGAATTAAAACAGAGCTGCAGAAAGGAGAGGGATACCTGTAGCATATATTACCTCCACAGTGAAGACCACGGAACATCACGATTAGTGCCTCGCTTCTCTGATTTGGTTCTTTGTATATTTTAGTGCTCCATAAAAGTCTGCAAAATAAAGGAATGCGGCAGGAGCTACCACTTCTTGCAAAATGCATGAATTGCTGTGGCCCAAATGAGAATTGACCACCATAGAATCATAAATCGATTATTTGGGTACCAGCAGGTGAGACTGTTTGGGAAGGATCAGGAGATATGGCATTGTTGGAGGGGATATGCTAGAGAGGATTTTGAGGTTGCAAATGTCCATGCCATTCTAATTAGCTCTTTTTTTTTTTTGTCTTCTCCTTGCAGATCAGGATGTAAGTTCTCAGATATTGCTTTAAAACCATGGCTGCTTGCCAGTTGCTATGCTTCCTGACAGGATGTTCAAAAACTCACTCTCTGAAATTATAAATTTATTAACTGCTTCCCCTATAGTTGCCTTGACCAGGTTATTTAACCAAGACAACTAAAATGTAACCAAGAAGGGACCCTATGGCTACCAGACAGTAAAACCTGATTATTGTGTAACATTTTTACAGGGTTGCTCTTGTACTGTTGATGGTCTGTCTGTAATACCAGAAAAGGGGTGTCTGTGTTGTTTATTTATACAAATCTGCTTTTTACTATTTTCTACAAAAGACAGAAAGACTATGAAGTATAGGGCTCATGCCTATAAAGGAAATGAGTCACTCTAGATGTCTTCAAACAGGAGACTGTGTCAGTCAGTAAGTTACTTTTCCTGAAAGACTTAAACTGAGCTTGTGATTAAAAATGTCTTTTCCCTTCCTATATCCAGGGTTGGACAGGTGAGTCGATAAGTTAAGAATACTGGTATCACCAGAGTCCAGTGAGACACATAGTATATTCTCCTGCAAATCCTGTGTTAACTTTCACATGTGTCTATAATATCACAGTTTTCTGATTTTAGAAAAACTAATATTATTTTGGCAGATTGTGAAAGTATATCTTTGATATATGAGGAATATTTTCTGTGGAATTTCACTTCCTAATTTGACCAGCTGTATGGATACTTTGGTTGGCTATAGAAATATTATAAGGGCTAGTCATAGTACTAGCTTGTGCCTACAATTATAACATCTTTGCAAGTTGAAGTGAGTGAATGGTGAGTTTGAGACCGCTGCACTATTTGTAATAAGACCCTATCTCACAAAATTTTTTTCTTGTAATCTAGAGTGATTGAGAGTATATAGTGAAAAAGACTCATATCATACGTATTTCATGTCTAAGTTTTGTATTTGAAAAAAGTCATTTATTGATGTGTGGTGGGTTAGATGATACATCTTCTGACATGTTGCAATTTCCTATGAATTGAAGGATTCCCTGTAGGAGGGAGGTAAGAAGCTCATGAAAAGCAGAGAGAAAACAAGCTTGATTAATCTAGGAATGCATAAACTTAAAAGATCCACAAAAATCTTTTTTTTTTTAATTTAACATAAATAATGAATAATTACTAGGAAACAAAGACTCTCTAACCAATTGGGTTGACTGTAGGAAACCTCCCATCCCCACCCCTTCAAGCTTCTGGAAGTCAGGCAGGGAGCACTGGAGATGTAGCATTTGTGAGTTCAGTTTGTGGTTGGCTTTTCAGCAATACAGCAGCCTTTCAAGCATGCACACATCCTTAAACACTCTCTTATCCATATTCTTATAAGTAATCTCAATCAATTATTTGGTTCACCAAGTTGGTCATTGGTAGAATCACTCATTTGTCGTGCCATCGGTTCCCTATCTGGGGTAAATCAATGCTTGTTTTCATTGCCCCAGGAGAAGTGTCACACAGCATCTTCCCATCAGAATCCTGTGTTTCTTCATCCTGCTCCTGAAAATTATCACATCATATGACTTCATTAGAAAGCAGCATCATCACAAATATAGTTAATTGTGGAAAGACTGTCATAAGTAGCATGAACCCAAATGACTAATATGATTATCACAGAGGACTCTTTAAACATAGATAAATCCAGAGAAGAATGTCCTATGAGTATGTCAGTTTTCATATAAACCAAGTGATGAGGCTAGGACATATCTACCCCTCATAGCTATTACAAGAACTGATCCTAACAAAATTTGGCAGAGAGACAGGGTTGGGAGGGAGGAAGGAGGGAAAGAGAGAGAGAGAGAGAGAGAGAGAGAGAGAGAGAGAGAGAGAGAGAGAGAGAGAGAGAGAGAGAGAGACTTTGTACCAATATGTTTGTGTTACAGAGACAATTTAAGGCCTTGCACTTTCTATCAAGTATAAGTTCCACCATGATAATGTACTCCTAAGCCTCAATTCAGAGATGTAACCGCGAAAATCATGACATAATACTATTGTATAATCCATCCAGTTCATAGAGCTTCATTATGGAAGCCCAGAAATCTAAGGTACTCCTCCCATGATGTATCCTATTTACCATTTTTATCACCCATACCTATTTTTATAGTAGGTAAAATAGCCTCCTAGATTTCCAAACCATATCTCTGGATCTATGAATTTACCATACTCTTTTACATAGTATAAATGACTAGGATTCTTTACTTAAAAATAGGGAAATTATTTTATTTACTTTGGATTTTAATAATACATGCAGCAAAAACAATGTCACAAAAATAAAATTCAGCCTATCAAACAGAGTTGCCTTCCACATCTAATGTGGGAACCGTGATATCCTTAGGAACCATGCCTGGCATCTGAAACAAAATAATGACCCTATGTCTCCCAAGGTTCCAGTTTCTAACTATATTTAAATGGTATAAAAGTGTGGTACTAATTGTAATTTGGAATTTCAAAGCTTATTTTGGGGAAACACGAGATTTGTACATTGACCAATGACAGGTCGAAATAAATGAGGGCCTCTTCTGGGAATTGTTGGTCTTTAATGTTTCAAAAGAGCTGTGTGTGGGCAGCAGCAGTAGTCCACTTTCCCCAGACCTTGCTTCCCTGTAGGAAACCAGATTACATAGAAGCAAAGGCCTGTATTGTTTCTTTTTTCAAAGAAAAAGAGTACTTTTACTGTTATTATTTATTTAGAAGCTTTTCAAAGTGATTGATTTTTCTTAATACCTGTATTTTGTTTATTTTTCTGCATTGATTTTTCAATGCTTCTCACAGTCTGCAGTTTTGCTTGGTATTCTGAGCCCAGCAATAGCTTGTTCTTTCTCCATTCACTCTCTATCAAATTGGCTGTTATTTTTTAAGTCACTAACCCTCACACTTACAGATGAACCTTTTACATTTCCTTGATGCCTTAATGTATTTCTCTTCCACTATGAACCAGGAGCACATCTTTCGAAGCACATAGAATGTTTTTACCTGCCAGGAGGCTGTCTTAACATCTTTATCTTTGGCAGTGCTGAATGCTCAGAAAGCTCTCTCAATGTGTGCACTTGTGAACAGCCAATCTGTGAGGTGAGACCAGACACAAGATGGGAAGAACATTTACTTTTACTTAGATCTGTGTTTAGGACTTTGCCCTTTATGGCAAATGACTGGACTTGCTCCTTTGAGATGTATTGATCACTAACTGGTTCATTTAAAAATCTGAATATAAGCCACAGCAAAAGCACATTATGCTTCTAAGAAGTCAATTTCTTTGTGTGTAATTGTCTGTGACTAAACCAACTGAAAGCCTGTACTTTAGGTAGTTATAAGCATACCACTCTTTTTGTTTTCAATGACTTACTTTCATCTTGCTTGTCAGGCTAGAGCCTGGTTGTGGAGAGTTGTTTCTTCTCTAGGTGAGTGAACACCTGAAGGAGGAACCTCCTGTTGAGTGCAATCTCTGTATAACAGTTGTCTGCTATAATTTAGGGAGGGCAAAGATCTGAGGAAGTGGCTTCTACATCATACATAAATAGCTCTCTTTGCTATGTGGTTGTCAATTAACATGTTTTAGAATCACAGAAGACAATTTTGTGGCTATCCCACTGATATAAAATGGCCTCTTCTCTATCATTTATTCCATCGAGACTGTAGCAGCCTTGTAGATATACTACTTGTCTACAACCTCGACAACGTGTCTTTCAGTAGCGGCTACCGTGCTGTGAGTGCACAGAGCCTTTATGAGAAAGCGTCTTGGCATGAAAAGTTGTCTTTGCTGGCAGCAGGCTGCATGCTTTGGCTCTGCTCACCTCTTACTGTGGTTGTCAGGGAGAGCATGCATTGGTGCTCTGCCTAGCTGAACAGCCATACCTTGGGCTTGCTCATTAGTTATATAATTTCTAGAACTATTCTGCTCTGTTGCTTTCCACTTGTTTACCCCCCAAAAAACACATACTTGCTGTGAGACAGCACCCATATGTAAGACCACTCGGTGCTTCCTACAGGCTTTACTCTGAGGCTAGATGGCTCCATTGAAAAGACATATTCTTACTAATCAGCAGAAGAAAACCATGTCCAAGTTTGTGAGTGACTAAACATATGTGAGGAACTAAGCATAAGATAGAAATGAAGAAAAACGGCATGTAGCTGATGTTAAGGAGAACATAATACAGAGAGGTAAAGAGAAACAGGCTAAAGTAACAAAAAAGTCCTGTCATATTCACAGAGGTTTAAGAAGACATTTCAATCAAGTGTTCAAAGACCAGAATGGTATAAAAATGAATAGCACAGGATTAAATAGTTTAAAGATATTTTAAAAAAGACAATTGAGTAACTCCTTTGAATGTTAAACAATATAATGAGAAACAAAATGCCAAATGTTATACAATGTATTATATAACACAGTTTAGAAGGTGGAGGAGTTTTTCCCTGAGAGAACTGACTGTATATATTTCTACTTTGTACTGTGTCAAACTTGCGTAGTTCATCTGTGTGGGAATAATCTAGGCTACAACTAGGAAGGCATGTCCTATAATAATTATGCATATGTGATTATCCGAAGACCTCCTGTTTACCCTATGAGGTTATCAATATAACCTGCTGATTATGTAAGTGGGATTGGTGTGAGGGAAACTTACCAGGAGCCCTTTGTTGGAACATTCATTGTCTCTGTTGAACTGACTTTCTACATTTGTTCTCGGCTTAGATATTAAATAGGGAGATTAGACAGCTTCCAGGGCCTTCAGATTGTCTCTACTCAATAATGCAGCTTCTGATGACAAATAACAACCCATCAGAGAAGATAAAATAAACACAATATATTCAAAGAAACCATGTATAGTAATAATGTCTTAGTTCTGGGGAAGACCCATGTCTGCATATCACAAGACACTTAAGGAAGGAAAAATTATGAAAATATCTTTGGCTCTTGGTAGGTTTTGGATTACTTTAACTAAAAGCTAGAGCCTGGGTGGTTAATTAATTATAGTTTATTTGATGTTCTTACTGCTCTTTGATGGGAGTGAGCAAGAGAAAGTGACAGAGGAACACGGATGGTGGAAACAGGGTTTGTTTATTTGTTTGTTTGTATTTTATAGAATAAAGCAAAGCAAACCACTAGCTTTAATCGATGATAGTTCAAGATGATGCTGGGAGTCATTTCAGTTTTACCTTTTATCTGTTGAGACATGCTTTGTGTCCTCAAACATGACCAATTTTGGAAAAGATTTCCATGAGCTGCTAAGAAGAAAGTATAACCTCCTGTTAGGGCAAGAAGTTCTGTAGCTTTCTATAAGGTCCATTTGATTCATGGCATTTAACTCCAGAATTTCTTTGTTTAGTTTTTGTCTGGCTGATCTGTCTATTCCTGAGAGTGGGGTACTGAAGTCACACCTACCCCTGTGATTCTAGCTATGACAGTGTTTCTCCTTTTGAACTTGAGTTCCCATGTGTTTAGTGGATGAATATTAATGTTTAAGTTGCAATATTTCTCTGGTTGATTTTTTTCTATGATGAGCATGTAGGAGCATTCCCTATCTCTTCTGATTATTTTTGGTTTGAAGTCTCTTTTGTCAGATATTAACATGACTACATTTGCTTGTTTGTTGAGCCCATTTACTTAGAACATCTCTTTTATCCTTTTATCCTGAGGGAATATAGATTCTTGATGTTAAGATTTTTTTTTTGGATGCAGCAAAGAGATGGATCTTGTTTTCTAATACTATGACTATGTCTCTTTTTATTGGCAAATTGAGACCTTTAGTTTCAGAGTTATCAATAAGAAGTGTCTATTGATTACTGTTATTTTGTTATTATGATATTTGCATTCCTGCTTATCTGATTTACTGTTCAGTATTGTTTTGTTATTGTTGTTTGGTTGGGATGTTTCATTGTTGTTTTTGTTTTTCAAGACATGGATTCTCTGACAGTGGAAGATTGCTTGCTGTATACCAGGCTGTCTTTGAACTCAGACATTTGCCTGCCTCTGCTTCCAGAGTGCTGGAATTAAATGAGTGTACTGCCATTTCCTGGCTCCTGTTCTAGTTCCATGTCTTATTGAGTGAAATTCAGACAGGTTTACTTTCTAGTGCCTTCTGTAGAGCTAGATTGGTAGATAGAAATTGCTTTCATTTAGTTTTATCATTTTTTTCTCTCCATCAGTTGTGAGTGATAGTTTTACTGGGCATAATGGTCTAGGTTGGCATCTGTGAAACATCAGGTGTTATTCTAATGGGCCTGCCTTTACATGTGATATGGTCTATTTCCTTTGTAGCTTTTATGTTAAAATTCTTTCTTTCTTTTTTACATTTAGTGTCTTGATTAATATATAGTGTGGGGACTTCCTTTTCCGGTTCCATTTGTTTGGTATTCTGTATGCTTCCTGTACCTTGGTAGGAATCTCCTTTAGATTGGGGGAACTTATCTACAACTTTGTTCAAAGTCTTTTCTGTGCCTCTGCCCTGGGTTTCTTTTACTTTTTCCTTTCCTCTTATTTAGAGGTTTACTCCTTTCATACTTCATGTGTGCTGTGCACTTGCGGCTTTTTAGATTTCTCATGTTGTTTGACTGAGCAGTCCACCTCTTCTACCTTGTCATCAATCTGATCCGTGAACTTCTCTCTTTAGGGACCAATGATTCTTGTTTCCTGATATTTTTGTGGTTAGATGTGGACTTATGTTTGTTTGGCTGTCTTCTTTTGGGATACTTGAAAGAAGATTATTTTCTTGCCTTTTCTAGGATGTGGTTTTCCTCTTGTGTTAGAGTTTTTCATCTATTATACTTTGTAGGACTGGATTTGTGGAAAGATATTGTATAAATTTGGTTTTGTTATGGAATATCTTGGTTTCTCCATATATAGTAATTGAGAGTTTTGCTGGATATAGTGACCTGGAATGGCATTTGTATTTTTTTAGGGTCTTTATGGCATCTTCCCAGGACCTTCTAGCTTTTATACTCTCTGTTGAGAAGTCTGGTGTGATTTTGATAGGTCTGCCTTTGCATGTTAGTTGACATTTTTCTCTTACTCCTTTTAATGTTCTTTCTTTGTTTTTTTTTAATTTGGTGTTTTGACTATTATGTCACATGAGGAATCTATTTTATGGTCCAATCTATTTGAACTTCTGTAAGCTTCTTGTATATATTCATGGGCATCTCTTTTGTTAGGTTAGAGAAGTTTTCTTCTATAATTTTATTGAGTATATTTACTGGTCCTTTAAGTTGTGAATCTTTTTCCTTTTATATACCTATTATCCTCAGGTTTCATCTTCTCATTATGTCCTAGATTTTATGAATGTTTTGGGTTAGGAGCTTTTTGGATTTTGGTTTTTCTTTTACTATTGAGTCAATGTTTTCTATGGTATTTTCTGCCTATGAGATTCTCTCTTCCATCTCTTGTATTATGTTGGTGATACTTGGATCTATGACTAATAATCTCTTTCCTAGGTTTTCTATCTCCAGGGTTGATTCCCTTTGTGATTTCTTTATTGTTTATATTTTCATTTTTAGATCCTGAATGGCTTTGTTCAATTCCTTCACTCATTTGGTTGATTTTTGTGTTTCCTCTTTAAGGGCTTCTACCTGTTTACCTGTGTTGTTCTGTATTTCTTTAAGAGGGTTATTTCTGAGCTTTTCTGGTGTGTTGGGATATCCAGGGTATTACATTGTGCTGTGGTAGGGGAACTGGGTTTTGATGATGCCAGTTGGTCTTTTTTTTTTTTTTTTTTTTCTAATATTCTTGGCCTTGCCTCTCACCATCTGCTTATCCCTGTCCCTGGTGTTGCTGGTCTTGGTGATTCTAACAGTGGCTTGACCCTACTGTCAGCACTATTGAGGGACCAGCTTTCTCTCAGAAGGGTGTGACTAGATATAGTTTTTGTGCAGGGTCAGCAAAGGGTTCAGGCAGAAACCAGAAGTATCCTGTCCCAGAATGCTCCTAGGTTCTTGTGAATTGAGTGCTCCAGGAAGGTTCCCTTAGCCTAAGAATTTGAGCAAGGGTGGTGGTCTTCCCTGTGCTCTCAGATTTGTCAGTGCTCCTGTGAGACCAGCTCTCTCCAATCAGGGTTTAGATACAGAGTGCTCTGGCACCAGGTCAGTTCCAGGAGCAGGCAGAAACCACCCCAACAGAGTTTTTAATAACCCAAATTCAACTCTAGAAGACAATATAAAAATGTCAGCTAAATTCTGAGAATTTTTAGGTTCACAGACTTTCAATGAAATGTAAATCCAGAAAAGGGGTTTCAGATAACTGCAAACCTCAGAAAGTTATGCTTTTTCAGCTCTTTGCTTTCAGAAAAGTTAGAAACCAATTTCTAGCATGTAGACAAAATTGAATCACAACAAATTAGTCCAGAGTGGCTGTGCATTGCAGTGTCAGAATTCAGATGGACAAATGTACTAGGAGTCCACCAACAATGGAGTATACAGAACTATAAATGTTATGGCTAAGAAGGCAGAGGAAATAAATTAAAAACAAAACATATACATCTGGAAAAACACAAACAGCAAACCCAAAGCCACACCTCAAATACAAAGCACACTATAATTTTTATCATAGTCAGTGATCGTGAATCATAAAGACTCAATTCAATATTTTAACTGGAAACTTGAATAATCGGTGACTCACTCCTGACATTGGAGAAAGAAAAGGGGAATTTAGGCTTCATGCATTAAAGGATACTAAAATAAATAATTAGTATCTATTACAATATTGTTCTTAAGAATTTGCATCTAAACAAGGTTGGAGGACTCGGTTTGGATGGCATAAATAAGTTCATAATTTCACTTAGAAAATATAAAATATCTATTATAAAACTATTGTTGTTGGAAAGTAGGTTAGAGAAAGTTGAAAAATAGACCCATGTTTTCAAATTAAGAACATAAAGTTGGCTGGTACTGTCCACAGCTGCTCCTGTGGAAATGATAAAGATATGACTTCAGAATTGCCTAAGATACCATTAAAATATTTTCTTAGTTTTAGCTTTACTTCTTTTAAGAGAAAGGCAATGAAGTCAATATAGTATAAACCATCTTATATTTTGTAGTAAATTATCAAAGATTTAATGAAAGTTAAGAAATAGGATCTTTATTAAACTTAGTGGATTGCAAAGGTATAATAACAAAATAGAACAAGAAAACAGTGTAAAGGCATGGAAGTCAGAGGTGAATATGCTGGGTTAATCTTAAGTAGTAAAAGCCTGGAATAAATATTCTCTAGTGAATGGGGTTGGGGTGTTGAGGTCTGGGAAGGATGAGAACTAGGGCAGGTCTTTCTATCTTTTGCCCTTTTGAGGCATGACTTGTGATTGCACACATGCAAAACTCTGAAAAGTAATGAAAATTTACTTCCAACATTTACACATGAGTTTCTCTGTAAGCATAAAGTAAGCTGTTCTATTAAATGTACATTATCCAGTATTGTCATATTATTATGCATGCACAGATGTGCAGTATGGTTCCAGGGACAGGTCTGACTGGACAGTGAAGGAATAAAGAAGACAGACAGACACACAAACATACCTAAGAGCTGTGAAAAGTAGATTGAGTTCACAGCATCCTGGAGCTCAGTGCACTTATTATCAACTGATGAACAGAGGAGCAGGTTTACTACATACAGCTAACAAGGAGGTGGAGAGAATACGTGAAGATAAACAGGAAGGCAGGGTTTATGGTATTCCTTTGGATCAAGGACAGGGTTTTAGTTAATCTCAGTAGGCACAGTCTTTGTAGAGAAAATTTTAGGCTATAAATATTGATGAGATGGTAGGTGTTGTTCAATAAAGGTATGATGGAATACTCGGTAACACACTATCAACATTCACATACAACTAGTAGAGAAGGCTTTGACCGGCCTATCTCAATGACACGCCTTCTCTCTGGACAGCACACAACTCAGCACTTCCTCAGCTCCCCACACATAAAACTTTGAAATGTCTTGTAAAACATTTAAACGATACTAATAAAATGATGTTTATTCTTAATATTATTGGTCACTTTTGTAATATTCTCTCATTGGTTCTGTGAAATTATTTTCTGTAAGCTCACACCAAACACACATATACAATGTGAGTGAGACACTTTGCTTTATTTGCATTCATAATTTTAGCAATGATAGTTTCCTCTAAACACTGTGCTTGGAATACTTTCTAACATAGCCATGTAGAGAAAACGTTAATGTCAGCACAAGTTTGCCTCATGCTACATTTTTTTCTCTGCTATCTTAATTTTTTCAAATCTCTAGAGTAAGGGCTGAATGATAGAATGAATAACCAAAAGCTTAGATTTATGCAATTTCATGTAGTACATAAAATGAATAATTTTACAAATATTCACCCATGTAAAGAAAAACTAATTGGTTAGCAGGTTGCATATTTGTTATGAAAAATTCAGCAAAAAGTTAAACAGTAATTAATATCATATGAAGGTTCTATAATATTTATTCTGTTATATATTGTCCTTTTTCTCATTTGTGTATATGTATGGTTTGCATAAATATTCATATGTTTTTACCTGTCTTCAGGTACACATGCATAATTCTGCATTTATGTACTACAAAGAGTCATCCTGGTTGATCTTCCACATTGTTTATTAGTGTGTGTATGTCAGGGGAAGGGTCTCTCAGTGAAACCCAGAGTCTGGAGATATGGCTAGTCTTACCTGCCAGCTTGTTCCAGGACTCACAGAACACCTGCACAGTCATTGTCACCATCACAAGTGTGTGGAGGTTAGAAAATCTGTCCTCTCAACTGTGGGAGATGTATCTCCCAAGCTCTTATATTGTTACATTTTAAATGTCTGGATTGTCATTGTTCTGTTAATATCTGATTTGTTCTCATTTTAAGCAGAGGCACTACGGTAGTAAATGTCTATGAAATTATGAATATGTAGGTCTACAATGACGGTGTTCTATTTTTTTTTCATGGAACGTAAAGTGTGCTAGAAAAATTTGATTTTTCTAAACAGATTCAGGCAGAAAGTATAAACAACTTTTGTCAGGAGCCATAACAGGACAAGTTAATAACTAGCCGGTGATCATCCTGAGATGGCCAGCCTCAGGTTATTATATAATCTGCAGCAGATTCTCCCTTATTCAGCAAGTCTGTAAGGGATTCATTTTAGGAAAGATCCCTGCTATTTAAATGTTTTTCCTGTTGTTATTATTAAGCGTAAATAACAAACATTATGTAATAACACACCCCTTTGCAGCAGATCTCTGCAGATCTACAAAGATGTACTGTTTAATAGTGGTGCTATATAGACAAATAGATGACTTCTTCGGTCTTAATGATGATCCTATAAGAATTCTTAAAATTATAACAGTGACTATTAAGCTCTTTTATAGTGGGACTGCTATTAAGTCATTTCTGATATTCAAAACTGCAATGAAAACTCTGCCAGTCTACCAAGTGTCACTAGTTAATTGCTCTTAGTAACTAGAGTTTCTCCTACTCAGAGCACATTCCAAGAGGTTGTAAAACAATTAACCAAAGGTCATAAAAAGGGAACTAAAATTTTATTATAGGTGTTAGAACAGAGGATAAAATACTGACTGGGATTGTCTGTACAAAACTTTACTAATGACTTAGCTATGAATTTAAACCTTCAGTGAACCTGTGGAGCTGAGACAGGTGATGGATGTTTGGCCAGATAGTTACTTGTAATGGATATGCATGTAAACATGCTCTGATATAAACTTCTATTTAAATTTATGATTTTATTTTTTGTGTGAGCTTGTGATGAACTTCCTAACATGTGATCATGTGTTCTGAAAGGTATTTAAGTGCTGAGGACAAGGAGAAAAGTCAGAACTGAGCTGAGGAGAACTGAGTGGAGAAGAACACAGCTGAGAGAGGAACTGAGATGAGGAGAAGTTTTTAGACAGAACAGAGAGCAAGGTTAGGAAGAGAATGCAGAGTGGGATAACTTAGAGACTGTATGTAATGTAAAAACTAAGAAAGCAACGAATGGGCATAATGCAGAGGGAAAGAGGGAAAAAGAAGCTGCAGAGAGCAGAAGGAGCCGGCAGGCCTCTCCTTACCATGGGACAGAACAGCTCCTTTCTTAATAACAAGGCAGGTTTAGTCTTATTAAAAGGTTTTGTTTTACAAAGTTGCATTTGATTCATTTAGCATTAAAATGGTACAATCTTTTTCTTTCTGTTTACAATAAAGATTGAAGCTCATTTTTTATCCAAAATGAGTGAGTTCTTTCTGCACCAATGCTTGGTCTTTTGCTCCATATGCTTATGTTAGTATGAATGTGTGTGTATAAGTATGTAATTGTGAGAATATGTGAGTGTGTGTAAGAATGCAATTGTAAGAATATATGGGTGTGTATGAGTGAGTGAGTGTGTGTGTATGTGTGGTGTATGTGTACATGAATGTAATTGTGAGAATATGTGTGTGTGTGTGTGTGTGTGTGTGTGTGTGGTGTATGTGTACAAGAATGTAATTGTGAGAATGCATTTGAGTTAGGCCCACCTAGTTTTGAGTGGAAATGTAATAATGTGCACTTGTGAATCCGTATATGAACTTATGAACTTACGTGAGTTTAGGAATATTTGCTTGTGTAAAAGTTTTTCCTTCTTCAAGCACTATTCTCTTGCCTTGGTTCAATAGAAGTTTATTGCTCCAAATCTCCCCCTAGCCTGACTAGCAAGAGGCATCTGGACAAAAGAGATAAGAGAGAGATAGAAGAACTTTATTTTACTTTGAAGAATTTTTTTTTTCCTTTCCTCACTTAGGACATCAGAGCAGAAAGATGATCACTTTTCTTCTTTTATTTATTTATTTATTTATTTTTAATTTAATTTTTATTAGATATTCTCTGTATTTATATTACAAATGTTATCCCTTTCCCCCTTACTTATCTCCACTCCCCTTTCACTTGCTTCCATGAAGGAGCTCCTTCTCCCAATCACCCTCTTCACCTCAGTGCCTTGGCATTCCACTACACTTGGAAAACATCTTCACTGGACCTTCTTCTCCCATTGATACCAGACAATGCTATCCTATGCTGCATATGTAACTGGAGCCATGGGTTTCTCCCTGTGTGCTCAATGGTTGGTGTTTTTTACCATGGGAGTTCTGGAGTGTTTGGTTGGTTGAAAATGTTGTTCTTTCCATGAGGTTGCAAACCTTATCAGCTCCTTCAGTTCTTTCTTAAGTTCTTTCATTGGGATCCCCATGTTCAATCTTATGGTTAGATGCAAGCATCCTCAACAGTATCAGTATGATGCTGGCAGAGCCTTTGAGGAGGCATCCATGTATGGTTCCTTCCAGTAAGCACTCTTTGGCATCAGCAATAGTGCTTGGGTTTGGTTGCTTCGTATGGGGTGGATCCCAAGGTGAAGCAGTCCCTGAATGATCTTTTCTTCAATCCCTGCTTCTCTATTTTTCCTTTTATTTCCTCCTGTGAGTGTTTTGACCTCCCTTCTAAGAAAAACTGAGGCATCCACATTCTGACCTTCCTTCATTTTGAGCTTCATAGAATATGTGAATTGTTTATTGGTGTTGCAGTAAATATTAAATTATGAAAAGGACTTATCTCTTTATCAGCCCCATGCCTCACTCTGCGATACTGCTTCTAGCATGAAGCCTTATGCACCTCTGTCACCCAGTTTGAGTTGCCCCCAAACTCTAACTTTGTCCACATGGCTCCCCTTGGCTGTTTTATTCTGCCTGTGACTGCCTCCAGCCTGGGGTGTTTTTTTACCTCAAAACCCAACATAAACACAACTCTACAGCCTGATAGCTTTTCATACAAGTTTATCTATTCAATTCTCAATCCACAAGCCCTCTATACAATAAGATTCCATCAAATAGACAAACATACAAACTCCTCTTTTTGATGAGATATTAGACTGATAGAATCTTTAAATGTTCATGGCCATTTAAGGCCAACTAAGCCCTTCTGAATCTAACTCACCTTTATGGATCTTCATCTTGGAGTTTCTCTTCTTTCTAGTCCGTTGACCTCTCTTTCCACTTTTCTTACACATCTCAGTCACTGGCTTTCTTTTATTTTTTTTAATTAAAATGGGAAGGTTCAGATGAAGTCACTTCATGAGTATATGACTAGGCAGCTCTTCTTGGGGAACTTCAATTAACATTATAATAAGAACAACTTCAGGACAATCTACACTTGGGTATTTCCAGCTTTTTGGGCTAGTATCCACTTATCAGTGAGTGTATACCATCAGTGTTCTTTTGTGCCTGGGTGACCTCACTAAGGTTGATAGCTTCTAGTTCCATCCATTTGTCTAGGAATTTCATGAAGTCACTGTTTCAAATAGCTGAATAGTACTCCATTGTGTAAATATCACAGTATCCATTCTTCTGTTGAAGGACATCTGGGTTCTTTCCAGCTTCTGGCTATTATAAATAAGGCTGCTATGAACATGGTTGAGTATGCATCCTTCTTATATGTTGGAGCAACTTTTGGGTATATGCCCAGAAGTGGAATAGCTGGGTCTTCAGGTAGTACTATGTTCAGTTTCCTGAAGAACCACCAGCCTGATTTTTCAGAGTGGTTGTACTAGCTTGAAATCTCACCAACAATGGAGGAATGTTCCTCTTTCTCTACATTCTTGCCTGCATCTGCTGTCATCTGAGTTTTTGATCTTAGCCATTCTGAATGGTGTGAGGTGGAATCTCAGGGTTGTTTTGAATTGCATTTCCCAGATGACTAGGAATGTTGAGCATTTCCTTAGAGGCTTCTCAGCCATTTGATATTCCTCAATTGAGAATTCTTTGTTTAGCTCTGAACCCCATTTTTAATAGGATTATTTGATTCTCTGGAGTCTAACTTCTTGAGTGAGTTCTTTGTATATATTGGATATTAGACCTCTATCAGATGTGGGATTAGTAAAGAGCCTCTTCCAGTCTGCTGGCTGCCATTTTGTTTCCTTAGCCTTACAGAAACTTTGCAATCTAATTAAATCCCATTTATCAATTCTTGATCTTAGAACACAAGTCATTGGTGTTCTGTTCATGAAATTTTCCCCAGTGTCTGTGTGTTCTAAAGTTTTCCCTACTTTCTCTTCTAATAGTTTCAGTGTACCTGGTATTATGGGGCCGCCTTTGATCCACTTGGACTTAAGCTTTGTACAAGGAGATAAAAAAGGATTGATTTGCATTCTTCTGCATGCTGACAGCCAGTTGAACCAACATCATTTGTTGAAGATGCTGTCATTCTACCATTGTATGTTTTTTATCTCCTTTGTCAAAGATCAAGTGACAATAAATGTGTGGGTTTATTTCTGGGTCTTCAATTCTGTTCCCTTGATCTACCTGCCTGTCTCTATACCAATACCATGCAGTTTTTTTTTTTTTTTCACAATTGCTGTGTAATACAGTTTGAGGTCAGGGATCATGAGTCCCCCCAGAAGTTGTCTTATTGTTGAGGGTTGTTTTTGTTCTTCTGGGTTTTTTGCTATTCCGAATGATTTTGCAAATTGCTCTTCCCAACTCTATGAAGAAATGAGTTGGGATTTTGATGGTTATTTTATCGAATCTGTAGATTGCCTTCAGGAAGATGGCCATTTTGCTACAGGTATCAATCACCTAAGCTAGAAACCATTTACCCTCTGAAAGAGCAAGAATGTTTTGGGGACATTTTAGAAACCACCATCCTCATTTCAGTACAGTTACAGATCTAGAACACCCTGAAACCATTAGACTTTAAAGTCATCACCAGATCCCTATTCTGTGCATTTGACCACTACCTTCTCCGAGCTGGGAGTTTCCCACCATAGTTTGACATCTATTTAAACACAGATTCTTTTATGCATAAAAAAATTGATATTTTACTTCTTGCAAAGTAGGACACTTTTTGAAAAGTAATTACTTTTGATAACATATATTTGAAATACATTCCATTCACTTATTATTCAAATTTTAACACTGCCATGGTACCCAATAGAATACAGCTATTTTGCTGTTTTATGTAGACTGTGTAAAATATTACAAGGATGTGCCTGATTCATCTCCCTCCTGAAAAGCAGTACTGCTTGACATGGCTCCCTTTAGGCTGTGTGCCTATCTTTGCCTGAGACACATAATGAGAAGTGGCATGTTGCTTCCAGATGAGAGAATTTAGGAATTGGTTTATAATTCCGCACACCCCTCTCCCTAGAGCGTTTGTCAAAGAGGTCAAACATTCCAAACTATATACCTTCTAAATGGCAGATAAATTGAGACAAATTGAAAGCAAGTTGTAAGGATATATATTTTGACCTAGTTAGATTTTTCCACATAAACAAATTAAAAAACCATTATTCTGTATAAAAATGCAAATCTGACCCCGTTCTTCACTGCAGATATTTTAAATAGAGAAACTCAGAAAGGTTAAATATGAAAGATGGAAAAGATGTTCAGGGAATTGAGTAAAATATTTCTATCATGTGCAGGCCAATATTAAGTTACATCTATATTAAGGGAAGAAGTATTGTGTGGGATAAAGATTGACACTCTATCATGATTAGATGTCACACAAGAATTATATACTGGATATCAATCTTCTGTCAAATATATCCCTGGCTGAGATTCTCTCCCATTTCTGTGGGTTCCTACTTCACTCAGTTGATATGTCTTTAGTTGTAGAGAATTGTTTTAGTTTAGTAAGTTCTCTGTTGTTGAATGCTAGTTTTCATGTCATTTGAGTTTTTCTCAGAAAGTCCTTTTCCATACCTATATCTGGTAGGGTACCACATGTATTTTCTTATAGCTGTTTTAGTGGTTCAGGTTTCCAATTAAGGTCTTTAGCCACATAGATCTAATTTTGGGGGAAGAGGGTGGACATTTGCCAGACAGAAGATTACTATCCAGGGTATATACAGAAATCTAAAACCAAGAACCAAGAAAACAAATGAGTCAATTAAAAATTAGTAAGGAACTGAACAGACAGTTTTTAATAGAAGAGATAAAAATGAATGAGAAGAGCTAGATGGTTGTGGTGCATGCCTTTAATCCCAGCACTCAGGAGACAGAAACAGGCAGATCTATGAGTTTGAGGCCAGCCTGGTCTACAAATTGAGTTCCAGAACATCCAGGGTTACTCATAGAGACCCTCTCTCTAAAAAGCAAGCAAACAAATACCACCACCAATGCCACCCCCACCACCACCAACAAAGGACCAAGGAATACCTTAAAAAGTATTTATTGTCATTAGCAAAAAAGAAGCAAATTAAAAATTTTTGAGATTTTATCTCACTCTAGTATAAAGAGCTGAGAAAAACAAAACACTACAGCAAGTGCTGGTGAGAAATATAGACCCCCGTTCTCTGTTGGTAAGAGTGAAAATCAGTATATACAATTTTTAGAAATCATCATGGAGAATTCTCAAAAAACCAAAACTAAATGTGCAATATAAACCAGCTATATGACTGCTGGCTTATGCTTAAAGTACTCAACATTCCACTTCACAGAGAATTATTCTAAAATGTTCATAGCTGGCCTATTAAGATTACCTTGGGAATTCAAACAATTAAATATCTTTCAACTGCTGAGATCTGTGAATCACTAACAAGTGATATCCCAAACTCAAATAGTATACAAAAGTGAACAGCATTTATTGAACAAATTTCTGCACACAGGGGCCCAATTCCATCAAAATGGAAGGACCCTGAGTGAATTCACAGATTTGGTTTTAAAGCCAAAAAGAAAATAAAAAGGAATATTAGGGAGCAGTGGGTGATATATATCTTGATTGGTGGATTTTTATCTCAGGGGCTGTAGGTGATACTATGATTGGTTATGATCTTGCTCAAGCATACTTAACTATTCTTGTTTCATGCCATGGAGAGGTAGCTCCTGACCTCTTGGCCAAAAACTTGGCTAAGCTTCCTTTTTGCCAGCTGCAGAGGAGTTCTTTTTACATAAGCCTGCAATTGTTTCAGTAACTGACTTGTCCAGTTCTGGGAAGCAGAAACTCAGGCCTGGTCTTCTGAACTGCTAGTTTGTAGCTGCTCATGGAGTCATGAGTGGCTCAGGCCAGTTCACTCCTTTGACAACTAATGAATGGCTAATAAAATGTGGTACACAATAGAACACCATTGACCTGTAAAGAAATCATCAAACTTTAAATTAAATGGAAAGACCTAGAGAAGATCATATTGAGTGATGTAACCTAAACCCAGAAAGATATATACATCACATGCTACTTCTCATTGTTGGCTCCTAGCTCTAAATCATCAGATTTGAGTCTATAACATGGAGTAACAACAGAAACCAGGAAATTATAAAGGGACCATAGATGGATGTGGTTTAGAGGGAAAAGAGCAGGATACAGGCTGTATGAAGTACGAAGTAGAATAACTATAAGGGGCCTATAACTGCTGAGGGGGAAGGTGGTAAATGTAGAAGGAGAAGGAAGGAAAGAGCAACAAATAACTTTGTCTAGTAAAACCTCAACCAGAGTTTTACAATTATATAAAATACATGTAAGTATTTGCAATTATACAAAAATACAAGTACACACACACACACACACACACACACACACACACACACACACACACACCTATTTAAGCTGTCTAAAGTTGATGGTAGGATAATTCTCCCCACAAGGAACACAAGAAAAATTAAATTCCAGTACTAGACATGAGGTAACTCCTTTCGAAATTCTGGTCATGGTAGCCCAAGTAATTCCGGAAACACTATATATTATTGATACAGTCCTAGGTTGAGTCTCAGGGGTTGAGGGTAGATCCCTATTACTGAAGACACCTTATACTTAGAACAAAGAACTAAAGTGATGCAAACTGAATCTGACCTGAATGTCTCTTTCTAATGGTCTAGTGTCATTGGCTCCAGAAATTACTATGCAAATTGCCAAGGGAAAGAAGCAATTAAATAGAGCCACTCAGCTGTAATACCTTTGAATCAGGATAGTGACCAGGGTGGCAAGATAAATGTGCAAAAATGGCACTCACATGTTGACATTAATCAACAACCATTTAATTAGACTTAGGGCCCACTCAGTGGGAGGGAATCATGCCTGGTGTTGAAAAGTTAGCTAGCTTCTCTGGACTAGGGATGTTATTGACCTAAGAATCTACTGCCACTGCTCTACTAGGCCAGCATAATTTCCTAATTCTAAATCCTATTCTCATACTCATAGATTAGTGTAGCTACCACCCCTGATCAGAGAATATTTTCTTTACATAGAGACCATCAAAGAAAACTGTAACTGGACACAATGCAGAAAGTAACAGATCTTCAGGAGACCAGCCCCAATGGATATATCTACAAACAACAAAATGGACTGAACAACTTGTTTAAATCTGTGTGTGCTTGTGTGTGTGTGTGTATGTGTGCGTGTGTGTGTGTGTGTGTGTGTGTGTGTGTCTACCAAACATAATCATAGGAAATGATGTTATCAACTTGAGAATGGTAGTGTAGGAGGGTTTGAGGACTACACTGAAAAGGTTAAGCTGGAAAGAGAAAATGGGGAGGGGAGGTACTATAAAATTTTTTAATTAAAAAAATTTAAAGGCTCATATAATAATAATAAAAAAACTAATGTGTGGATGGAAATCCAGTGACTATAAGCTAAGCAAGTATTTGCTTTACCACTGAGTTATTTCTTCAGTCAGATAACTTTTTGGTTAAAGTTTATCCAATTACATAACCAAAGAATGTAAATGTGAAATTATACTTCAATTTAACAATAACAACAACAAAAACCTCTCAAACTTAAACTTATTTCCTATGATAAACTAAGGAGGTAATACTTCATTAAAGACAGAGAGCTCAATGCTTTGACATTATGTACCCATATAAGACAGGTTACCCAGTCTTTGAAACACATGTTTTGCTCAGGTTTTCCTAAATGATTTTAACAAAATTGATAGTTCTCAGATCATAGCTCACATAAGTAGGATTGAAACCCTTAACCGTCTGAGGAGTGGCCACATACTCTTGTGCACATGTGCAGCACTAGACTTAGTGATTTGTTCATAGGAAACTGAAGCAGAGAAGTACATGATGCTGCGGAGCAGGAGTCACAGAGATAGCAAGGCCTTAGGGAGAGTTAGAGGGAAGTAGTGATGAATAAATAATGTATATAATTTCATAAAATAAAACATATTATAAATGAATAAATTAAATAAATAAATAGTATGCGATGTAAAATTGACATAGAATACCAAATAGAAAATAACACATTTTAAAAATTAAACATTTTGTTATAAATGAATCAAGAAAATTGGACCAATTAGAGCATATTCTGAACTAAGTGACCATGACTCTGTGTCATTTTAAAATTTTGTGGTATTTGGTTAAAGTTGTGCTTAGGGAAAGGTTATCTTCTTAATTATATTTGAGAAAAAGCTAAAAATTGGTGATTAAAAATAAGAACAAATGAAATTTAAAGCAAGTATATGTGAAAAATGAGAAAGATAAAATTTAGTTAATGGAAAGCTATAATAATGACATCAAATTATGCATTTTCAAAAGACTAATCAAACTATCATTACTATTAGCTTATTGTCATACTAATCATAAGAGAATGTATGTGGCTTAGGGAGATGGTTTAGTCAGTAGAACATAAGCATGGAGACCTGAGTTAAGCTCTCATTAATAGCTGGGCAAATCAGTCCAAGACTATGATGAGCCCAGTACTGGGGGAGGATGGTGATCAATATCGTGGAGTCCTTAGGGCTCACCCAGTGGATGAGCTCCAGGTTTACTGAGGCATTCTGTCATAAAATGTAAAGTATAGGGCATCAGTGTAAGGTACTGTTGACCTCTGGCCTCCACCCACATATGCATATACATGTACACGCATCTCCCCACATGCACACATATGTACATACATACCCTACACAACCAAGAAGGCATCAGTAGTAATACTCGGAAGTGAAGAGAGTATATTATTATAAGTTCTATAGAAATTAAAAACATGACAGCAGGAATTTTCTAAGCAAATCTATGGCAGAAGCCTTCTGGGATGGAGAGATGGCTTCTTGGATATGGGAGCTTGATTCTGTGCCTGCTGAGTTAAATCCCATGCTAGAAAGTGAGAACTGACTCCTAAAGGCTGTACCACAAGATCTACATATATACATATATATTGTGACATGTACATGGAGGCATACCCATATACACAAAACCATGCATATTTTTAAAACATACTATTATCTTTAAAAAGCTTCAATTTTATATGAAACAGAGAGAATGTTTAAGACACAGGTAACTTACATGGTGTGATGAAGAAGATTTGAATGCGATTGAGCAATATCTCCAACATGCTTTGTCTGTAACCCACTTCCCTTGTATTTATAAGGAACAACTCTATAAATATAGCCACATCAAAATATTTGTGAGAAAATTTCAGCTATTTCTATTAAATTGGATATCATGTCTGTACTATTTGGTAGCATTTAAAAAGCTTTTCTAGGGCTGGAGTGATGGCTCGGCCATTAAAGGCTAGGCTCACAACCAAAACCAACCAACCAAACAAACTTTTCTTCTACTATTTTTTTTTTTGATGTACTTAATTTAATATCATGAGGATGGGATTTTGGGTACATTCTTGGGAAAAAAATAGCAGACATAAAAATGAGGTAACTATTTAAATGTGACAACTAGACCACCCAGTAAACACATTAAATATTTTTCTGAAATATTTTTGTCTTTGGGATATTTTTAAAGGATGTTCTTGTGTAATATATGTGAATAATAGATGTTTCTTAAATTAATAACAATAAACTGTGGTACAAACCAGAAATATTTCAGAATCTAAGTGTATTTAGTAACTAGTAGTATCTTTTAAGTGCTTCTGCTTCCCTGCACTATAGAACACTAGTCAATGGCAGAAACAACTGGCCCAGTAACGACTTTCAAAGCAGCTCATCTATTCTTATTTCATTGGGGTCTCGTGGATACCTACATATTTGTAATTATTGGTGTAGTCTGGTTGCTGGTGAGAATCTTGGCTCAACACTGATATTACGACAGGATGATTCAGGCTTCCAGGGGGCATCACTGGTGTTTCTGTGGGTCATAAGAAGAAATTTGAGATGAGATTACTGGGAAATGTCCAAGTGCTGTTACTTAAAGCCAGGATAAATATGAAGAACATGAATGAAGTTAAAAATCAAATCCTGGAGTAGTGGTAAGGTAGGAGATGAAAATGGAGAAAGTGGGGCCAAATCATAACAAGTCTGGGTGTGGTAGGGTCTCTGATATAACCAAAATTACCTTATTTAATTTGAAGACAGTTAAAACAGAGGGGAATATGAACAGAGGCTCCCTGGAGCTGTTTTGTTGAGAGACAGGCAAACACAATGTGATTGATCAATGGCAGAGCCAGGAAAATGTTGCTAAAGATGCAGTATTATCTTTAGATAATACTTCAGAGATAACATCTTTAGAGGATGTTTGGGGAAATATTTAAGACAGAAGCACTTGGGGCTTATTGGTAGATGGTGTAGGAGGTTCAGACAGGAGAGTGAAGGTCGGGGTGAGACACTGGGTCAGGAGGCATGGGATGAGTCTTGTTATAAACATGCAGAACTTGAGTTGTCTCAAGATTAAGAGGAGTCTATTTATCCAGATATGGCAGCCATTCAAACATGAGGAAGTATAAAGCTAAGCTCCAGAACACATGCTTGGGCACCATCTGCTTGAGGTTTGGCAGTTGAACTTTGGGACTAAATAATGTTCCCATGGAGAACAAAGAACGAAATTTCTCAAGTGCTATCAGGTTAGCTGGAATGGATTTGTCATAGGTAGCTCATATGTCTACAGTCAATGAATGGTACGTTATTGTGTTCTGTTTAGACAAAAATGGAATTGTCCTTCTTGGGGTACTTGGAGTACTGAGAGTCAACAATTTAATATAATGTAATAAATAGTACATAGCCTGCACAACAGACAATAACATGCATAGGGATAGCAGAATCTTCTCTGAAGTCATTATTCTGGTGATTAGAAAGTCATGCTTATCTGTAAATCATAGTAATCTATTCCATTACCTATGTTACTTGGCAATTCCATACATGTATATAATATGTTCAGATTACATTATTTTCTCACCCTTGATTTTCACACTCCTATCCCAGTCAATTGTATAGCATCACTACCAGTCTCTTTCTCAGATTCATGGGTTTTGATTTGGCTTTGATTCAGTTTGGTCAGGGCCATCTATGTGACCATTAGTTTAGATCTATTTATTGGAGCCTGGTGTGATTATCACTGGGTAAACACCAGAAAAATGTGTCTCCCCTTCTCCTTAAGTCTATCCTGGGCAAGACAGAACCATTGTGAAAACACAAAGCACTCACAGTAGCTGTGGATGCCTGTGCTGGGTCTGAGAGAGAATGGACAAGTCATCTGGCAGGTATGGCTAGAGGAGATAGATGTTCAGGGAGTACATACAATTCTCATAGAAAATGTTCTGCTGCTCATAAAATCATCCCAATCTTTATATCTTTGTTAGTTTCTGCTCAATAAATGTTCATTAACTTTTCTACCAACGGAAGGATCAAATGTTATGTTTTCCATGGTATCTAGAAGAAATAGGCTGTCTAACAAACTAAATACCTTTACTATTATTGTTAATAACTAACTTGGAATATAAGTTTCACATCTTCCTTCAAGTTGTTGTCCTAAGTAGCTAAACATATATTTACATATCAATATTTAATTCATCATGCATGTGATTTCTTTATTGTTAAGTTGAGGTGATTTCTGGCTTTATTAACTTTGATGTAATATTGGATTCTCATCACAAATTTTCATTTTCATGATGATAATGTTTTCCATAATATAACACTGTTCATTTATTACTTCATTTTCATTTTTAAACTTTTGTTTCTTATTCATATTCTTCAGTGAATCAGCCTAGGGAAAGCCTCCTGTGACCAACTGAAAGTTTCTCATATGTCAACCCTTTGAAAATTCACATAAACTTTGCATGTTATCCCATTAAGAAATTGGCACATGGGATCTGATTCTCATTTTGGAAAACAGTTTGTAACAAAAAAAAAAAAAAAAAACTTCTTCCTTTCCACTCCTTTCCCTTTAATTTTTGTTGTCAGACATGAGAGTTTTTCAGAGAAATGAACATTTCTACTATAGAGAGAAATGAATATGAGAATTAATAAGCTCAGGATGCTGAATCAAGATATTAAACAGAGATGAACATTTTAATTATAATGAAATTTGATTATAATTTATCCTACAACAGGAATTGGGTTTTCTTTTTGTGTTCCTCATACCCTTGATATTTTCTTGGCCAGTATTTATTGCTGCATTCTGTGTCTTGCTTTTTACCAGAGATATTTGTGGTTCAGGACTCAGAATCTCCACATTATGAAGTCCTTTCTCTATGGAGATAAAACTTCTTCTCATTTTCAGTCTAAGCAGCTTTATTGCAGTATTAGGATGACTTATAACTTTATAGCAGTACTTGGGGTAAAATGTTAATTATACCCTAAAACTTCCATTATAACAAGAATAGAAATACGTGAGTTTTCCTAAGAGGAAAAAAAGAAAGAAACCTTTTTCTTTAATCACAGTGATGTAATGTGATTGGCTTGCTTTGAAGCCCCTGTCCTTGGATTTTGTGAAAACTGGCTGAATTTCAGTTTATTCAGACTCATAATTAAGTATCATTATTTTTAGGTCTCTGATTTTAAGATACTGATTTTCATGGCTTTTATTTTATGGCTATGGTAGTTTGGATAAGAATGGCCCCCATAGGCTCATCTATTTAAATGCTTAGTCAGGACTCAGTGGAACTCTTTGGTAGAATTAGGAGATATGGCTTGTTGGGAGGAAGTGTGTCACTGGGGATAGGCTGTGAAGTTTCAAAAGCCCAAATTAGAATATGCTTTGTCTGTTGCCCAAGGATCCCTGCTTCATCTCCAGCACCAATCCCCATACCTTATTAATTTTCTCAATGGCTTTTCACAGTCAAGTCTAAAACATCTCCAAGGAACCAGTGTATTTTTTGTGAACAATAAGAATGAACAGATGTGGTACATTTGACATCAGTGTCTCAGTGGCTCTGCCAGGACTGTATACTCTCCACAAAGTGAACTGTAAGAAGGAGTGCTGGGAGAGCAGCTGTAAATATATGTGCTGTAACTCTAGGATAAAAATATTGTTTAGAATATTAAATATTAAAAATACCTGGCATTTATTGTGCCTTTAAGGCTCAGTGAATCTTGGGCAACCCAATTCTCTAAGTGATAGTGCTGTTCTGTTGGTTAAAACAACATAATATCATCTTCTCATTCTAACCCAGGAGTACAAGCATTAGACGCCCTTAGGGTGTTCCCCAAAGAAAAACAGTCCTTTAAATGTCAACAAGATGAAAGGACACTGTCAATTTTTATTGGTATTAGAACATCTACCTGCACTTGGGGGAGAATTCTTTTTTAAGCTTTCTCATTCTTCCTCAAGATATTACTGTAAAAATAGAAATAAACTTGGAGCCTGAGGAATGTGTTTCTAAATATATTTGTATAACATTGATGTAAATACCAGAAATAGTCCCAAATAAAAATTATAAAATTTAAAATACAGGCTGAGGAAAACTTGCTGCTCCTACCAATAAATAAATATAACCAAAGAAATCCAAACTGATAGGGTCAGTGTTGGCAACAGCAATAACAGTCATAGCAATGATAGCAGGCTTTGGAAATCTATTCAACTTTTAGCCTTTACAAACAGAATTTCTAACTTTTTAGCTTGTGTATATTCAGAGATAGCAAATACATTATAAAGATTTTTTTCTGAACAAGATGGTTAATCAGACTATCTACACACTCCCTTTGAAGGTGTCAAATACAAATTCTTAATTCATTAGATGTGGAACTGAGAATATCACAATTGCTTTCTATAGCATAAAAAAGGAAATTATAATTATAAAAGATTTTAATTAAATAATAACTGAGGTGCTCATTTGTAATAATTTTATATTTGGTAGAAAATATTGCAACTCCAGCGTGTATGTTATCAGCACAATCATTTGCTTACATACACCTCATTCTTAATGAAAATTCCAGATTGCTTATTACTTCATGTTTCTGGTAGTGGTAATTGAACCTAGAACCGCTGTGACAGGACTTGACCTCTGAACTAGATCTAGATCTTTCATGCTAATTTAGAAGAAAATAGTAAGGTGTAAATTTGATTAAAATTAAAGTACTAAAATGTGTATGAATATAGGAAATAGAGTTCAGGTGATATTGGATATCAATAATTCAGACAGTGGATGTCTGATCCTTGCTATAAATTGAAATGCAAATTTGGCTCTGAGTTTATTGTATGCATAATAACAACAAAAAAGGGTTTGTTAATCGACTTTTTCATATATACTGTCCATCACTGAATTATTTTTCTTGGTGTATACAACAAACATTTTATTTGATACTTCACAGTGGACAAACTAAACTAAGGAAAATGTCTTTAAAAAGCTACAAAATAACAAAAATAATATTATACACAAAGAGCACAAAGCCAAAATATAATGAGGCAGGGTGCCATAGGGCTGTTGATTTTATTATTCTTAAAAGAAATACAAGGCTAGTGCCTGCCAATAGTCAGACATTGAACGAAGGGCTCGGGAGGTCCTGGCCTTAACTGTTTAATGATTTGCTAGTCCTAAATTCAAAAAGAGGAGAAACATTGCCTTTAATCATATACCTCCTGGTGACTCTAGCAAGTAATAATAGATAGTTCCAGTTCAGTAGCTAAATGGATGGCCCTGATTAAATTAAAGGGCACATACAATAAAATCAACATGGTACTGATTTGTAATCCACCAATGGGTAAGGATTTTAAGCAGTTTTTAAAACATTTCTCTTAAGAATTCCCTGAAAAAAAAATGTGGTTCTTAAGTTTTTGCCATCTTGATGTAAATAAATTATCTGAGAAAGATCCTTAACTGAGGAATTACCTCTATCAGATTGGCCTTTGGGGTGTTCTGTGCAGTCACCTAATAATTGACAGGGGATGTGAGAGCTCAACCCACTGTGCCTGGTGCCATTCCTGGGCAGGTATCCCTGAGCAAGCTATGGTATCAACTTTCTTCTGTGGTCACTGCTTTAGTTCCTGACTACAGGAGGCAACTTCTGCCCAAGAGCCAAAGTGCAGCCTGCCTCAGAGCCTAGAGATTGATACAGACAATGACAGCCAATCAGGAACTGCCTGGAAGACATGCTTGCTTGGAACTGATGGCTCACCAGTAGAGGATATAAAGGGTGCTGCCTAAGAATTAATAAGTGAGCTTTCTGCTGCATTCTCAACTGTTGATTTCATGGCTCCTAATCCCCAACCCCAAAGTACAAGTACCATCAGGCAATGGGAAGTCCAGTGGCAAAGCAACATCTACCCACTTTCCTAAACACTCAAAATGATTCTTCTTCCTTCCCTCCTTCCTTCCTTTCTTCCTTCGTCTCTCCCTCCCTTTTCTTGCTCCCTCCCCCTCCCTCCCTTCTTCCCTCCCTCCCTCCCTCCCTCCCTCCCTCCCTCCCTTCTTTCTTTCTTTCTTCCTTTCTTTGTTTTTATAAAACTCAAATCTGCCATGTCCTGTTCATGCACTCTTGTATTCTAGAGTGAATGGCATTCAACTGGAACATGACCATTTTCCTGGGAGCTGAACACTTAAATAAAATGATCTCTCCCTCTCCCAGAACCTATCAATATCTTTTTGGATAGAAGTGAGACTTCATGTTCACCTCCCATCCTAATTGCCTAGAATATTAATGTATTTAATTTTGTCATAGGTCAAGTGACAATCACAATCATTGTGAATTCACATGTGTAGTTCTGTTATGTACTGTGACCAGGTATCCTTCCCTCTAGTCACCCACAGCCTCTACTGAGAAGAAGAATCCTGTTCCTTTCCACGACTGAGACAAAAACCCTACAGGAATTGTTTTTCTCAGGTTGCCCTAGCTATAGCCTTCTGAACTCCTGGATGCTTCTAACAGAAAGGGACAGTGTAGTAGTTGGGAACACAGCAATTTAGCTTGTTGTGCAAGATACTTAGTCTGCTTGAAAGCCTCTTGAAGTCTTCCTGACCCAATCCAATGTAACAATCTTTGTGAACTTATACCAAAGACGGGCAGCTTAGGCAAGATGGGGTGTAGAAATCTGCCAATATCCCAAGAGTCCCCAGAATGCCTGTAGCTTCCTCACTTTTACAAGGGCTGGCTGTGTAGGATTTTGTCAATAACACCCTCAGGTATTATATGCAACTTACCAGATCAGAAGCTCCTTAGCAGGGTTTGACTTTTTTTCATTTCTCCATACCTTCCTAAATTCCTCTCTAGATTGACACAAATCTTGCCATATTTGTCTTTGAGTGACCCTAACAGGCCTCTTCTCTTGTTTTACTTTTTTCTCTTATCTCCTAGCTTGTTTTTTATCTTTACAGACACTCTTTACATGCTGGCCTAAGTCGCTGAGATTTGACAAAGCCTTCCCTACTTTATAAAGATCTTGCTGTGCTCCATGCCAGCTTCAGAGTCTTTACTGAATCAACCCTTCTTTAACTCCTCTGTGAACACAGTTCTATCTGGCTCACAACTCAGATTCAAATATTGCTTTCCTTATCCCTAGTTTCCTCAATGCTGCCTTTCTTTCCTAGATAATAATCCTCATTCCAAGATATTATAGGGACTTCAGATTACTATAACCTGTAGCAAGAACCATGCATAAAATCACTGTCATAGCACAAAAAGAAAAAAAAAGGCATCAAACACACACCATACAAGACAAAAAACTGTATCAGTATTACTTCTGTGGATGCTACCCTCACCTCAGACTTCTCATCCTCAGTTGCAGCATGCCTTGATACCCATAACCAGGCCCATGCAATCAATCCTTCACTGCGTATCTTTCATTGTTTTGTGAGCTTGATCAGGAGCCAAATGTGTTGTGACACTTTTCCTGGGGAGACACATGGTTATATAACCCAGATAGGAGTCCACAATAGACCAAAGTAAAAATAATACCAAGACCCACTTCTGAGTGGGTGACTCCTTACAAAGCTGGGAACCTGGAATACCTGCAGGCAGCTCAACAGGTCGGAAAGTGTCCTTTCCAGGTACTTCAGTTCATCTAAAACTTTTCCAGGCATCTGTTCTTATCTGAGTCTTTTTTTTTTTTTTTTTTTTTGCATATTGGCTCTTCTCTTTTGCAGCCTTTAGCCTTTGTTGTAGTAATTATTAAAAAATATATATAATAGTTTATCTCTCTATCAATCCTGAGGTCTCACTCTGAAGGCCCAACCCTAAAACAGAGCAATGCATATCTCTGTCACTAGGACCGAGCCATATGGTCAAAGCCGCCCCCACAGCTCAGCTGTGTCTGTGCAACTCCCTTCCCTTGGTGGTCTTCCTCTGCCTTTCACCTCCAACCAGGGTGTTCCTTTACCCCAAAACTCAACACAAACACAACTCAACAACTGATAGCTTTTTATGCAGGTTTATATATCCAACTCTCAATCCACAAACGCTTTACGCAACAAGATTGCATCAAATAGACAAAGACACAAACTGTCCTTCTATATGAGATATTAGACCTATAAAATCCTTAATGTTCATAGCTATTTAATGCCAATCAATCCCCCCTGGGTCTAGCTAGTTCTTTGGAAACTCCATGTTGCCAAGACTTCTACCCTCCTCCCAGAGGATTTCTTAGACCTCTCTCCTCTCCACCTCCTTCGCCCTGCCCAGTCACTGGCTTTCCTTTTATTTTACTAATTAAAATGAAAAGGTTCAGATGAAGTCACCTTTTGACTATGTGACTAGGCAGCCCTTCTTGAGGAAGTTGAATTAACATTAAAATGCAAACAGCTTCAGGACAATCTAGAAGCTTTTATTGTAGACTCTGGCAAGAGAGGGCCTAGTGAAACTGGTCAATTTCAGGGAGTTCTTAAAGCTTGTGAATTGTTTACCTTCCTGCTTAAAGATGTTCCTTGCCAAGAGAGTTGATATTCATTGCTAGTTATAATGCCCTACCCTCTACCACAATAATGTCAAATCAACGATTTGAAACATTTCCATGAACTAGCATGACATCTTCAACCGTTGACCCCATAAAGATTTTCAAGCTCTTTGCATATTGTGATTTAATTTGTTAGTCAGAAGAAAATATTTATATTATAGATTTTTAATTAATTCACATATGCAGATGGGCCTGAGAATAGTACAAGTTTTAGAAGGAAGCTGAAGGTTTGCTTTTCTCAAAACAAGAGATTTACCTCACATACATACGGAGTTATAGTTTTGCTACCACATATACTAAATATAAGTTTCTCCCCTTCTATCATGCCAGTTAGGCTTTGTTTGTTCGTTGGTTTCTTTTTTGAGGTCATTAATAGTATGAAAAACAAATTTGTCTAAATTTTGTTTGTTCCTTGTCACGGATATGCTACATTAGAAGAAGAGACAGACACCCTGTAGGCCTTTCCTCAAGATCAGAATTTATTGAATAATTAATTCACAATCTACATTAGTTTCTTTGCCTAAAATTTACCAAGTGGCCCCAATTTCCCTTGATAGCTACAAAATGATGTTATTTTACTATAATTTAAATTATTGATATTAACTCCAAGGTCACATGTGTTATATATCCACAGTAAAATCTATCTATCTATCTATCTATCTATCTATCTATCTATCTATCTATCTATTTATCTATAAAGCATTTATCATATATCTACCTATCTGTATTTATAGAGAGCTAACAAAGAGGTTAAGAAAGAGTTAAAGGAACTTTTGGGAGGGCTCCCTCTTCTAGTTTGTTTTCTATTGCTGTAATAAACACCAAGATATAATTTGGAGAGGAAAAAGTTTCTATTATCTTACAAGTTACTCTCCACCTTCAAGGGGAGGCAAAACAAGAATCTGGAGGAGAAACTGAAGCACAGGAAAAGTTAGTCATGCTTCAAACTGCCTTGCTCCTCCCAATGTGCTTAGCATTTACTAAACATCTACCCAGGAATGGGCACTGTGTAGAATGAGTTTGGCCATCCTACATTAATTAGTAAACAAGAAATTGTCTCAAAAACGTGGCCACAGGGCAATCTGCTCTAGGCAATTTCTCCATTAAGGGTTCATCTTAGATGACTCTTAGATGTGCATCAATTTGACAACTGAAATTAACTCTGATAAGACCTAACATGAGGCAAGTAGAGAGCTTATGTAAAGGCATGTCTGAGTGAATCAGATCATGAAAGTTTTCTGAGGGTCTTCTGGAAGTATTGCAGAATCAAACAACAGAGTCAGGACTGAACCCAGAAGAGGCAAGTGCAGAACTGTGGATGTTGACAGGATCCAGGTGAACAAACATGGCAAATGGACAGTTAAAATAAAGAAAGGACAGTTCGTAGATAACAAAGGCCAAGTCCACAATGAATAGTGAGCCTAGTTGAATCCCCTGTGACAATGAGATATTGGTGATAGGAAAATGGGACCATTGGTACTGCAGTGCTGGGGTGTTTTCCACATTGAACATGTGAGGGAGTTATATCCTTTCCTGTGTGGTATGTTTGATAAGTTCTCTGGCCGGTTTTCATGATAATGAGTATAAATAATCCTTCCATGTACTTTTACAATTTCATTATATGTTGATAATACGTATCGTGACCCTATTTTTACCTCTAGAAATAAATTATTTATGACATCATGACTTGTAGGTGTTAAAACTGGTTTGTTTATAGGCAGGCCCAACAAGGCACTAGTCAAGATATAGTGTATGAACTCTGTGTGTGAACTCAAACTGGAGTCAAATGCTGCTTATAAAACAGTGCCTTCAGGGCTTGAACCACTAGATGAAACATTTTTGCAATGGTTGAACTTATTTGAAGCCTTGATACAATTTAGAATCATAATGTAAACAAGTCTCCCAACCTGTCTGCAGGAAGTTTCCAGCCTGTGGTCACTGAGACAGGAAGATCGACTTTATATGGGTATTGAACTGCCCTCTGCATGGTCATCTTAGCTTGCATGATATGAACAGAAACATTCATGTCTGCTTTTGACTGGAGATGCAATTTGAGCAGCTGCCACAAGCTCTAGCTGCTACGGCCTTTCTCCTATGAAAGGCTTCACCCTGGATGTGTGGGTTAAAGTACGCCTTTATTTTCTAGTTTGCATTTGTTTGGTTTTCTGTCACAGCAATAAGAACAGCAGCTGAAGAGCAACTGTTCAAAAGAACAGTGTGACACACACTACCGAGTGTCTGAAACAAATTGTGTGAGCTCTGAAAAAAATGTGTCACCATTTCCTATCCAATTGGTTTCTAATCAATTGTTAACATTTACAAACCATAATTATGTGGCACAGAGGCACATACCTTTAGTCATGAGGCAGAGACAGGCAGATCTCTGCTGACATAGGATGTTCAGGCTAACCAGAGCTACATAGTGAGAACTTTTCTCAAAAACTAAAACAAAGTAAACTAAAAAACATAACATAAAGAACAGATTTTAAAAGATTATGATTAGTGGGGAAGAAATGAGGGGGAAGAAGGGAATGAATGATGGTGAATCTGACCAAAATGTGTAGTGTGCATGTATCAGAATGCTAATGTCACATCAAAGACCACTATTTTGTACAATTAAAAGGAACAATGGTTTATGTGTACTGAGAATCAATAGGAAGGTTATAATATGCAGGTGGTTTATTATTTTGTACTAGCCCTACATATATCAGTGTGTATATGATGAATGTATTTACATATTTGTTAAAGTATGTTACTGTTTATTTCCTGATGATAATAATATTTCCTCATATACTTTATGTGAATGACACAAATACAAATATGGATTAAAATTAAGTAGTGCAATTAGAAGATGCAAAGCAGTCTATGTAAGATAATATGTTTCTTTTCTAAAAACCTTAACAAAATCAGAATTTCTATGGAAAGAGCATGAAACAGCTCTTTGTGAGTTCTCATTAACAAGTAAACTAAAAGGCATATTTTCTATGCTGTGTAGAGGCAAATCACTTAAGTAGTTCAGTGTAAACTCAACATTCAGAAAGGCAGCTGGGTTGCTGTTTTCAGTAGCCACTTTGACCTTAAGGTAATAAAACATGCTTCTCCTGATAAACAAAACATTTTCTTTGACAGTAGGATAATTTAAGGATTAATTGCTTTAAAAGCTAAGATGGGATAAGTTGTTTTGATGTAATGAAATAAAAAAGAATTTTGTTAATGGCCCTAAAACTCTGAAATTAACATATATTACAATTAAACATCAGGAGTACTTACACTGAAAATAAAAGAAGAAAAAATATTTAGTGCTCTATATTAAACTAATGCTTCACTTTTGATAGTCTTATGTGGTTTATGATGACCTGGACAGAAGTACTGGTGTGCTTATGGTGGAGGGTTTGTACAGGACTTTTAGCTGTATGCCAAAATCACAGAAGACCTTTGTTTTGAATTTATTTATTTATACGTATTTAGTCCTACCAGAGGCTTAAGTATCAATATAGAAGATAACATAGGTCAGTGAATGTATAATCAAAAATCTTCAGTAAAATAGTTACAAACAGAATACAGGCATACATAAAATAGATTATCCACCACGAGCAAGTTTGCTTTACTCATGTAATACAGATATGTTAAACAAATTAAAGTCAATAAATGTAACAAATTACATAAATGGCTTAAAAACAGAAATCATACTATCATCTCAACATATCCAGAAAAATTTTTAACAAAATCTCACCTACCTTCAGGATAAAAGTATTAGAGAAGGTAGCAATAGAGAAAATATACTCCAGTATATTTTCATGTCATATCAAATGCTGTCTATTAGCATCCCGCAGGAAATATCATCCTCAATGGATGAAAGCTTGAAGCAACTCAGTGCATCCAAGAACAAGATGAGAATGTTTATAATCCTGACTCCTTTTCAACACTGTGCCGAGAGAGAGAGAGAGAGAGAGAGAGAGAGAGAGAGAGAGAGAGAGAGAGAGAGAGAGAGAGAGAGAACCTAGCTCAAACAATATGGAAGGAAGGGAATACAAGGATATAACTAGAGGAAAAAAGAAATCAAATCATCCCTACTTGTGGGTGTCATGACATCATTTACTATAGATCCCAAAGATTCTAACAGAATAATTTTCTGAAAATAATACATTCAGCAATGTGGCAGGATATAGAATCAACTTATAAAAATCAATAGATTTTCAAATACCAGCAAAAAATATACAAAGAAGGAGATCATAAACCCACACTCACTAAAGGCAGCCTCAAATTAACATGTCTAGCAATAACTGTAACCAAGAAAGTGAAGGGTGTCTACACTAAAACTTCAACACACCAACTGTTTATTCAATATCAAATGGTAAGCCCTGAAAACATACATACATGCAATATTATATGGACTGAAACAGTTGCATTTAGGAACATATATTATAAATTAAATATATATGTATATGTCATATATAACATATATACGTGCAAAAGTTATTAATCAGAAAATTGGGCTATGGCTTTAAAAGTCAGCAAGAAGGGGTATATTGGGAGGTTCCAGGGAGGAATGGGAAGAACAAATAATGCTATATATTAGTAAATAGCACTGTAAAATATGTTATAGACTCAAGAACAAACAAAGCAATCAAAAAATAAAATAAGTAATGAAAAATAATGTAATGTTTCTATATGAAATTTTGAGAAAGTGAATGATTTTATATGTAAATGAAAATATTAGTTTCCTGTTTGGCTTGCAATGAAAAAACTCTCCTACACAATATATAAACACAAAGCTTTATATACAGAAACTATATGTACTTCTATTTGTCTTAGTTAAGTTTGCCATTGCTGTGAACAGACACCATGAACAAGGCAACTCTTATAAATTATTACATTTAATTAGGGCTATCTTGCTTTTCATCCGATATTCGGTCCATTAATATCGTGGCAGGAAGCATGGCAGTGTGTAGACAGACATGTTTCAGAAGAAGAGTTCAACATTTTGATTGGGAAGTAGCTATAAGGAAACTGTTTTCTTCAGGCAGCTCAGAGAGGAGTGTCCTCTGCATTGGGCAGAGCTTGATCCTGGGTTTCATCACAGCCTGCCTATACAATGACATACTTCCTCCAGCAAGGCCACACCTATTCGAACAAGGTCATAATTCCAATTAGTGTCACTTCCCATACTCAAACCACCATCGTATTTTAACATAAAATTTGTCTTTTAAGACTCAACTAGTCATACGAACCCCATGTGCTAATTTCCCATAAGATTCTCTAGGTAAATTTTATTTGATACAAATAGTAACACAGTAGCTGGTAGAAGACAGGAGTACAATTAAAAACACAAAGAACAGTCAGTCAATGCCTTAAAAATTGTTGTTACTTATGTATAAATTGGAAGAATAACCATCTGTATTGCTTATGAAAGTTGTATAATAAATGTGAACTGACTTTTAAACTTTGAAGCACCATTGAATAAACTAATGCAAATTACTTTATTAGACACATATGCACAGATTCTAATTCCATAATTTATGATAAAAAGTTGATCTCCATTTTTTACCTTTCTGTATTACTGTTAATATACTAATACTTCAGTTCAAATCTCAGTTCTCTCAAAGTACTGTAGTTTTAAATGGAGAGATTTTTACTTTAATTGATACTTTTTATTTCAATAACAATTACTATTCTGTGTGATGGTCATAATGCTTTAGTGTAAATTCATAGCATAGAAAGTAAAATTTAATTACTCAAAGTTGATACTCTTCTGTTAGGAAAGTAGTTGAAGAAAATACATTTAAATGCTGTATTTGAATAAGATGGGTATAAAAGGGGGAAAAGGTCATCATCAAGATGACTGTGCTCACTGTCCTCAATTGGATAGCAAACCCAGTATTAGGAAAACACAGTATGCAATGAATCGTGGATTGGTACCAATAACTGCTGTTTTCACTATAGCATCTTTACACATTATGACATTTGTTTCTTGTGGTTTGTGCTTGTTTCTGTCTTTGATAAGTATGAATAATTTACATATTCTCATGAGACTTTACTTGTTTCTCCACTGTGGCTATGGGGTGATGAGAGAGGGCTTTTGGGTCAGTCATCTCAGAGACTGCTTAATGACACTCAAATTTCATTTTGCACATTATGTACTATAGAAATCATTAATTAATTAATTAATTAATTAATTAATTAATTAACCATACTACTCAGTTGGAGGAGTATCAGTTTGCCTACTGCACTATGCTACTTTAAGGACTACGTCCTGCAATGCTGCTGTGTTCCAGGGTTTGACAAGTTACAGAGTATTTCTGGATAAAACAGACTTGGTTGTACATGGACATCAAGTAAGATTGGGTCTGTTGTTTTCATAGTTACAGCTTTAAACTGTTAAATAGTAGACTCTGCAAATAATAAATGTGTTATTTATGCAGTGGAGATATTGAGCAGTTTTAAAAACTATCTTGTATGCTCTAATTATTCACAATCAATATCCTTTTCCTAGGCAACTCATTTGGAAGACAGGGACCATAAATTTTAAATTGACTGTCTCTAAAATTTTCTACCTTACATATTTCTCCTTCCTTTTATTAAGGGGAGAGTGTCTCTGTCCCTGGAGAACAATGCGCCCTGTAGCTGTTTTGCTGCATTCTCCCTTCCAGAAGTGAGTGACTCCTCTCTCCCTATCCCTCATTAGACCTTTTCTTCCCCCTCCCTTTTCTTTTACTTTCCTTCCTCTCTCCTTCATCTACCATCCATTTATCTTTTTCCCTTTCTTCTGTGCTACATATATCTATATGCATTATATCCTGAAAGCTCTCTTCCTCTCCTATCCTTTATTCTGTCATACCAGTGTGTTGAAGAGTTTAGGCTTTGCTTTGGTAAAATGCATCAGTGGTTAAGAGCACACATGCTCTTTCAGACAAACTGAGTTTGGTTTCCAGAATCTATAGCAGGTAGCTAAAAACTTCTTGTAACTCCGGCTTCAGGGAATCTCGTACATTTTTCTGGCTGCTGTGGATATCCCTTCTGAAATGTGTATACTTATACAAATACACACATACACAACACACACACACATAATTAGAAAATTAAATACATCTTTAAGTTACAACAATCCAGGTTCAAGTATTAGTCCTGAGTTGAATTCTAGTAAAAGTTCTTATCTGTTCAGTACTTTTTCAAATGTGATAAAATATTTTTAAATGTTATTTTTTTAAATTTATAATAGGTTCTAAGGACCTTTTCTTTGTGATTAATAAAAGACCACTGGATTGTTGTATGTTATTTGTATAACATAGAGAGAATACTAACACCTAAGTAAATTTTAAATTAACCTTCATAATAGGAGGCTAATAAATAGTACAGGATAGCATGAATAATGTTTAGCACTTTATTTTCATGCAATGTGCATATATTTTAAACTAAATCTATTTTTAGTTAGTCAGCAACTATAGATCCCTGTACTCCCAAAGAATAATGGTGTGTTCTTGAGTAATGGCTACTTAACTGAAGCGGAGAAGGGAATCAAGTCTTCTCTGAGAAAGCTTTCATGGTTCCATCATTAACCAGCTCTAACTCTCAGCCTTTCAGCTGATCCTCCTCTTGGGATGAAGACCTAATTTTTCAAAGAAGTTAAAAAATCTGAACTAACTAAAAAGTGAAGAAGAGAGACATCAATAAATTGGAAGTAAAACATTTCAAGGGGTGGAATCTTGGCTTCTCTTCTATATGAGTACTTGTTGAGTTGCATCTAATCTAAGTTATCTTCCTAAAGGCTTGTAAGATGGGTGTGGGATGGAAAAAAAGAAACAAGAGAAAAGTGACTTGAAAGGTGAGGAATTTGTGCAGATACTATAATAACAAACCTCCCAGAAGCTGAAAATATGGTAAATGAAAATGGTTCATAATATGCCTGAATTACATATTGTATAGCTGAGTAATACAGCTAGATATAGATGGTTTGTTTATTCTTGCAATCAAGCATGTAACAGATGTGTGTCTTGATGCTTTTGTCCAGAATGGACAACATTGATCTATTATTGCTATGCAAGAATAGATAAAATTAAATCTTGGTGACCAGTTTATACTTAGTCATATACAGTTCAGGAAACAGCCCATGGAATGGCATTGTCTACATTTAGCCTGAGTCCTCCCAGTTCAATTAACTGAAATTTAAATCCACTCTCAGTCCTATCCCATGGTATGTATCCTAGGTCATCTTTGGATTTTGTCAACTTAATCATATTAACCATCACAGGATGACACTGAAAACAATATGTAAACTCAGATTTATATCCCACTCTCTTCAGACTTAACAAACAACAGCATCCAGGTGATTTTTTTACTTCCTGTTATTATTTCATTATTAGCAATATATATATATATATATTAGCAATATATATATATATATATATATATATATATATATATATATATATATATATATATATATAAAACCACCAAAGACCTGTTAGGTTATTTTCTAATGCTACCTGTGAACTGACCTGTTTAGAATTTTTTTTTGTTTTCATAGATTCTAATGACCCGATTTGCTAGCCATTATTTCTATCTTACATTTTTAGAATACAGAGATGAGCTAACAATCTGACTCTCAGGGTCGAAGGTGTGGGAAGGTGAGCCTTCTCCTGACACAGGACACAGGTTTATCTATCTATCTATCTATCTATCTATCTATCTATCTATCTATCTATCTATCACCTATCTATCTATCTATCATCTATCTATCTATCTATCTATCTATCATCTATCATCTATCTATCATCTATCTATCTATCAATCATCTATCTATCTATCTATCATCTATCATCTATCATCTATCTATCTATCTATCTATCTATATATCATCTATCATCTATCTATCTATCTATCTATCTATCTATCATCTATCTATCATCTATCTAGCTAGCTAGCTATCATCTTTCTATCTATCTATCATCTATCTATCTATCTATCTATCTATCTATCATCTATTTAGCTAGCTAGCTAGCTATCATCTTTCTATCTATCTATTTATCTATCTATCTATCTATCTATTTATCTATCTATCTCTATATCATCTATCTATCTAACTATTGCCATTGCTCCTGGAGAGTTGGCAAATCTTCTGATGAAAAGCCCTTGGGGTTATTGTATCTGAGTGGATCTGAACTGAAAACAGACCCATAGAGCAAGTGTCTCAAGGATGGTTTCAAAGTCTCAGAGTTGAGGTGCCTGAGAAATGAAACAACTCCCAAGGGAAAGGGCTGAATAGCTCTGAGCCACAAACAGCATAGTTTCTAAGAAAGAAATGCAATAACTTCAAAACTAGTAACTGACAGCCAGTCTTCCCCAAAGTCACTGAGTTATTCATCCTGTTTATCATAAGCTTAGTATAATGTATAAATGCCAATATTTTCTATATATTTTAGATTTAATAAAAGGCTCTGGAAATGAAGTTCTTGGGAGTAGTCTGTGACCTTAAAATTGGACCAAACAAATAAATCACATTGTTCTCAATAGAGTAAGATAAATTGTTGAACTTTAATAGACTAATAAATTATTTGGTCTTTAATTGTGATGTCTTTTTGTCAGCAATGAAGTGAGTGTATTTAATTAAATCTTCTGTTCATTTTGAGGAAAACTTTTGTTTTGAGTTCTTATCTCTATACTCTGACGTGAGATACATGCATGTTCAATTTACCCAATTTACAGTCCTTATAAAGGTCTTCTTAAAAGAAATGACAGACAGAAATGTGTCAGGACTAAAGACCACTGCTTGCATTTCAATTCTGTGGACTCTAAGGTAAGCTTTTATTGAAATACATTATGTTGTTTTTAAAAGCAAATCCAGGGTCTTTTGTGTGTGTGTGTGTCTTTTCTGAAGCCTGAGTAAAACTTAACATGTGCTATTAAAATGGAAAGAGATCATGTGATCTTTTATTATATAATTATCATCTCATTCCCATCTTATTTTCTGTAAGGTACTTCAACCTGTGATCTCTATTAATGAGGATGCATAGTTTTACATGTGATCTCTATCTATTAATGAGGTTACATAGTTTCACATGTGATCTCTATTAATGAAGATACATAGTTTCACATGTGATCTCTATCTCTTAATGAGGATACATAAATTTATATGTGATCGATATCTATTAATGAAGTTACAAAGTTTCACATTCTGATACAGGGGTTTTGATTGTTTAGTAGACAGTGAAGGCCTTTTCTAATCATATTTCAGATGCTTGAGACAGAAAGAAACTCTTGATGTTTGTCTGCCAGTCTGATTTTAGAATAAATAAACAATAACTGCTTTGCAGAGAGACTGATGATGTTGTCAGCATCTCAGATATGAAGGATGATTTGTAATAATAGAATCCAAGTGCATGGAAGAAGAGCCAATGATGAGCACAATTGACCTTCAGGCCTTCCACTGTAATGACACAAAGCAGCAAAGTGGAAACCAAACCAAACCAAACCAGACCAAACCAAACAAGACCAAACTAAACCAAGTCAGGGTTTCTATTCCTGCATAAACATCATCACCAAAAAGCAAGTTGGGGAGGAAAGGGTTTATTCAACTAACACTTCCACATTGCTGTTTATCACCAGAGGAAGTAAGGACTGGAACTTAAGCAGGTCAGGAATCAGGAGCTGATGCAGAAGCCATGGAGGGATGTTACTTACTGGCTCGCTTCCCCTGGCTTGCTCAGCCTACTTTCTTATAGAACCCAGGTCTACCAGCCCAGGGATGGCACCAGCTACAATGGGCTAGACCCTCCCCCTTGATCACGAGTTGAGAAAATGCTTTACAGCTGGATTGCATAGAAGCATTTCCTCAAGGGAGGCTCCTTTCTCTGTGATAACTCCAGCTAGTGTAAAGTTGACACACAAAACCAGCCAGTACACTGTTCAAGTTAGAGTCCATGATCAGACTACAGACTATGAAATCCTTAGCTCATGGTAATTTTGTTGGTGTGTGGAGCCAATGTCCACTTCTTCCATCTCGCCAAAAGCTTTCAGCATATTTCCTCATAATATGTAATTTTCTCTATTCACCATTTTTCTGAAAGACCATCAGAAACCTTCTACTGTCATTAGGCACATCTCACAAAACTGCCTATTTCTCAGTCTGCAGAATGTCCCTGTGCTCACCAAATGCAAGAAGGAGAAATCTGGGAAATGCAGGAACACTGGCAAACTGGCCCTGTAAAGGGCAGCCATAGCCTGTGAAATCAGGTCTTGTAAATAACTAATATTGCCTGATCAGTTGTACTAGACTTTAATGTAGTTATTTCCTCAGATAGAAACTATATTCCAGTGACCTTGCTGCTGTCATCTCCCTCAGAGGTGGAGAAATTGCTGTATAGACTGTCTATAATTTCCAAAGGTGCAGTGGACCAAGAGGCCTGGTCATGACTAGAACCCAGGTGGTCTTTCTAGAACTGTTTGCAACTCGTCATCTCTGTGATATAAGTTTATTAAAATAGTTAATTTTCAAATGCAAAGGCATGAATAAAAGGAGAGAGATGAGAAATTAAATAACTAAGAAGAATATCCATATAGACACTTGTTTTGACGTGCACATACATCTAAACACTAAACCTGGAAAGGTGAATTTGATAAACAAGTTACTTTTCTCAACACCATTTATGAAATTCTGCTAGTGCAAAAGAGTTTCATGATTTCAGGCTCAGTGCGAGTGTTGCAGTGATTCTAATGTACTTTATTTATTTATTTATTTTTAATTTTCATATAAAAATTTATTAATATTAGTATTGTTAACATTTATGCATACATGTGTATTGTATGTATGTGTATGCCTTGTGATTGCAGCATCCAGAAGAAGGTGGTATCAGCTTCTTGGAAACTAGACTTCAGAAGGTATGTGGTAGGGACCAAACTTAGGTCCTCTGCAGAAACACCAAGTGTTTGGAACCACAGATCCATCCCTGTAGCCCATATATACAAAATTTAATAAGTTAGAAATGTCAATTGCAATCTTAAACTTGTCAACGAATACCTGTATGGCAAAATGATAGTAGAGCACATAAACAGACACGACTATCTAATACTATATATATATATATATAATATACATATAATTTCTAATACCCAATAAAAATATTTTAACAACTTTATTTTAGAAAACAAAGATAAATGTACAGATTTTAAGCATTTTTTGCATAAAATTATACAATATATTTTTGTCAGTACTTTTTTTACATAAAACTGTATGAATATATTTGTTAGTCAGTACTTGATTTTTTTAAAGGTTTGATAGTATGCATTGAAAACTTAATAGTTACAATGAGCATAAAGTACATGTAAAACAAAATGTAACATGGAAATAGTCAAAGTTTTCTTGTTGTATAGAGATTTTTTTGTTTTGTTTTGTTTTGTTTTCTTTATTTCTTAGACTTCATACAGTCTGTGAGTTGTTTCTGGGGCAGTGCGAGCCTCTGGGGTTAGCATCCCATTATCAGTGACTGCATATTATGTCTGTTCTTTTGTGACTGGGTTATCTCACTCAGAATGATATTCTCTAGATGCAGCCATTTTCTTAATAATTCGGTCAAGTCATTGTTTCTGGTGGCTGAGTAGTATTCCATTGTGTAAATGTACCACAATTTTTGTATCCATTCATCTTCTGAAGGACATCTGGGTTCTTTCCAGCTTCTGGCTATTATAAATAGAGCTGCTATGAACATTGTGGTGCATATATCTTTGTTGTGTACTAAGGTGTCTCTGAGGTATATGCCCAGAAGTGGAATAGCTGGGTCTTCAGGTAATATTATGTCCAATTTTCTGAGGTATCGCCAGACTGATTTCCAGAGTAGTTGTATTAGTTTGCAACCCCACCAACAGTGGAGAAGTGTTCCTCTTTCTCTGCAACCTGCCCAGCATCTGTTGTCATCTGAGTTTTGGATCTTGGCCAGTCTGACTGGTGTGAGGTGGAATCTCAGGGTTGTTTTGATTTGGATTTCCCTGATGGCTAAGGATGTCGAGCACTTCCTCAGATATTTCTCAGCCATTCGATATTCCTCAACTGAGAACGTTTTGTTTAGCTCTGTACCCCATTTTTTAATAGGGTTATTTGATTCTCTTGTGTCTAGCTTTTTGAGTTCTTTGTATACCTTAGATATTAGGCCTCTATCTGATGTGGAGTTGGTAAAAATCTTTTCCCATTCTGTTGGCTGCCGTTTTGTTTTCTTGACAATGTCCTTAGCCTTACAGAAACTTTGGAATTTCATTAAGTCCCATATTTTAATCTTTGACCTTAGAGCTTGAGCCATTGGTGTTTTGTTCAGAAAAATTTCTCCTGTGCCTATATGTTCTAAAGTTTTCCCTACTTTCTCTCTAATAGTTTCAGTGTATCTGGGACCAAGTAAACCATCTAAATAACCCTATAACACCTAAAGACATAGAAGAAGTCATCAAAAGCCTCCCAACCAATAAAAGCCCATGTCCAGACGGGTTCAGTGCAGAATTTTATCAGACATTTATTGTGGATATAAAACCAATACTCTCCAAACTATTCCAAAAGATAGAATCAGATAGAATACTACCTAACTAATTTTTTGGGGCTACAATAACCCTCGTACCTAAACTACACAAAGACCGTACAAGGAAAGAGAAATTCAGACCAATCTCACTTATGAACATTGACACAAAAATACTCAACAAAATCCTTGCAAACCGAATCCAAGAACACATCAAAACTTTCATTCATCATGACCAAGTAGGCTTCATCCCTGGGATGCAGGGATGGTTTAAGATACAGAAATCCATCAATGTAATCCACCATATAAACAAACTCAAAGAACAAAATCACATGGTCATCTCACTAGATGCTGAGAAAGCATTTGACAAAATCCAACACCCCTTCATGTTAAAAGTCCTGGAAAGAACAGAAATCCAAGGTCCATACTTAAACATTATAAAAGCAATATACAGCAAACCAACAGCCTACATTAAACTTAACGGTGGGAAACTTAAAGCAATCCCACTAAAATCAGGGACTTGACAAGGCTGCCCACTTTCCCTCTACCTATTCAACATAGTACTGGAAGTCCTGGCTGGAGCAATTAGACAGCAAAAGGAGATCAAGGGGATACAAATCGGAAAGGAAGAGATAAAAACATAACTCTTTGCCTATGACATGATAGTGTACTTAAGTGACCCCAAAAACTCCACCAGAGAACTCCTACAGCTGATAAACAAGTTCAGCAAAGTGGCTGGATAAAAAATCAACTCAAATCAGTAGCCTTCCTGTACTCAAAGGACAAACATGTGGAGAAAGAAATTAGGGAAAACGTACCCTTCACAATTGTCACAAAAACTATGAAATACCTTGGTGTTACTCTAGCTAAGCAAGTGAAGGACCTGTATGACAAGAACTTCAAATCTCTAAAGAAGGAAATTGAGGATGATCTCAGAAAATAGAAAGATCTCCCATGCTCATGGATTGGAAAGATCAACATTTAAAAAAATGGCCATCCTCCCAAAAGCAATCTACAGATTCAACGCAATCCCCATCAAAATTCCAAAACAGTTCTTCATGGAATGGAAAGATCAATGTGCAATTTCATATGGAATAACAAAAGACCCAGAATAGGGAAATCCTTCCTCAACAACAAGAAAACATCTGGGGGAATCACTGTCCCTGACCTCAAGCTAGATTACAAGGCAATTGTGCTGAAAACTGCATGGTACTGGTACAGAAATAGGCATGTGGATCAATGGAATAGAATAGAAGATCCAGTAATGAGCCCTCATGTATATGGTCACCTGATTTTTGACAAAGGAGCAGTAAACATTCAATGGAAAAAGGACAGCCTATTCAACAAATGGTGCTGGTCCAACTGGCACTCAACATGCAAAAGAATGAAAATAGACCCTTTCTTATCTCCTTGTACAAAGCTCAAGTGTAAGTGGATCAAAGATCTCCACATTAAACCAGATACAATAAATAACACTAAAGCAAACACTGTGTAAGAATCCAGCAATAGTAGAATACACACATGTCTATTTTGTGTATAAAATTAAAACAAAATTGTGGTATAATTTATTCATAACTTATTATCTAAAACTGATTTTCTTAAGTAAAACTTATAACTTGCATCAACCAATGTATTTTTTCATTTGAAACATATTTACCATGCCTTCTAGAGTGAATTTTTTTTCTCTTTCAACTTTATTTTTTTTTTTGAAAAAAAGAGACATATACAGATTTTTAAAGACATTTTGGCATAACACTATATGAATATATTTTTGTCGATACTTAATTCTTTTAGAAGTTTGATAGTATGCATTGAAATCTACTAGTTATCATAAGCATAAAGTACATGTAGGACCGAATGTAACATGGAAACAGTCATAGTTTTATTGGTGTGTATAGATTAAACATAATGATTTTTGAATATCAAAAATTGCCACAAGGCTATATTCCTAGCTCTTGTATTATTAATGATTTAAGGTCCAGGAGCACCACACGCTGAGAGGGTGCTATACACTGTTTTTTTCCTCAGAAGGACTGAGGCTTTCACTTTTTGGCCATTGTTTTTCTTGAGCTTCATATGGCCTGTGTGTTGTTTCTGGGGTGTCAAGAGCTTTCTGGGGCTAGGATCCAATTATCAGTGACTGCATATTATGTCTGTTCTAATGTACTTTAAATGCCCCATTTGTATCAAATTGCACATGTCCTGATATCCTCAAACAGACTGCATGCTTTGTTTAGTTATGAGTAATGTGATGAAGAAAACTCACTTCAAGTGCTAACTCAGAGACTCACTCTGGAATTCTTTATTCCAGAAAAAGCAGCTGTTCCACCATTGGTTGTTTAGATAATTTTCTCAGAAAGTACTGTTTTCTTATAAGAAATTTAGCCTGATAGTTTTTCCTGGGGTACTTTTCTTCTTTAGGCTCACAGAAATGCGGGTTTTCAGTGTGCTTTGCTACTAAAATGAAATCTATAATGTATGAAAACACTCTTAGCTCAGCGCACTTGCAACATCTGTCTTTTCATCCAACTGTGTCATAGTTTTCCCACACTGCATATTATCCCCAGAGTTGTTTTACCAGCAGTATTTGCTGACAAAGGAATGCATTTCCTTTGCCACTGTGTGGTCTTTCAAGCATTCCTATTGCATATGAAATGACAGATGTTTCTCACAATTTTGAGTTATTCTTTTCCCTTTTCAAAAAATTGAATATTTTATGTATTTACATTTCAAATGTTATCTCATTTTCCCCTCTTCCATCCCCCTTTTCCCCTTCCCCTTGCTTCTATGAAGGTGCTCCCACTCCTACCCACCCACTCCCACCTCAACACCCTGGCTTTCCCCTACACTGGGGAAATATCCTTCACAGGACTGAGGGCTTCTCTGCCTATTAATGCCAGACAATGCCATCCTCTGCTACATATGCAGCTGCAGCCATGGGTCCCTCCAGGTGCACTCTGGTTGGTGGTTTAGTTCTTGGGAGCTCTGGGTGGTCTGGTTGGTTAATATTGTTTTTCTTCCTATGGGGTTTACACCACTGGTCCTTTAGTCCTTTCTCTAGCTCCTCCACTGGGGTCCTTGTGCTCAGACTGATGGTTAGCTTCAAGCATCCTCATCTGTCTCAGTAAGTCTCTGGCAGATTCTCTCAAGAGATATCCATATCAGGCTTCTATCAACAAACACTTCTTGGGCAGCATCAATAGTGACTGGGTTTTGTGGCTGCATATGGGATATGTCCCCAGGTGGGGTAGTCTTTGGATGGCCTTTCCTTCAGTCCCTGCTTCACTCTTTTCTCCTGTATTTCCTCTACTGAGTATTTTTCCCTCTTATATAAGGAACTAATCTCACAAAGACACCTGAACATTTGAAAAGTCTCACATTATCACTGACTAAATAATTGGGAAGAAAGGCTTTTCTGTTCCTGATATTTAATTTTAAAATTAATTACTGAATAATAAGTCTCACAGTGTACATTTAGAGCATGCCAGAGTATATGTGATCAGTAGTTCTTGGTTGCAATTTTTGGTCCTCTTTAGGTTTCATCAGATGTAATTATTTCACCTGTCTTTAAACCTATAAAACGAAAGACCTTGTATTATGAGGGTGAAACTCACACATTTAATGCTTTTGCTATGAAACATGCTTGTATTTTTAATATTTTCTACATTGATTCTTTTATAGATAACTTTTTAAATCTTTTATCATTTGTGGCACAATTACAGAGTGGGAACTTTAAGGTATGACCTCACCAAAATGACCCCATGTGCACTGTACACGGGGTCATCTAATAGGGACAAAGAAGAGGGCAGCACATGCTGATGGTCTTGGTGCAGAGTTGACACTAGCTACATGCCATGTGACCAGGAGAGGACCTCCATTTTCAACTGAGATTCTTCATACGCTTTGAATTTATTTCCACACACATTCTAGATAAAGAGTAAACATAGTCAAACTGCCTGATGATAGTTTTTCAGTTATTTTTTTGGTATTTTTTAAATATTTTATTGGTTTTTTAAATTAGTGTGCAGTTGAACTCCATCCACTAAGGCACTTTCTGACACACTGCTGATCCTGACCCTTTCACACTCCCCCCCAACCCTTCATTCTGCTGCTTCTCTTCTGCTTTCAAATGTTTTCTATACTCCAACACCTTTCTCCTTCCCATTACCTCCAATTAAGGGCTTTTCTTCTCTTATCACGGTCCTCTCTGCAATTTCATGACTCACCCCAGAGTCCACATAAGAAAGAAAGCACATGGTATTTGTCTTCCTATTTCTGACTTATTTCACTTCATGTAATGATTTCCAGTTTCTTCAATCTTCCTGAAAATGTGATTATTACACTTCTTTTTAAGGTTGAATAAGTTTCATTTGCATGCATCTATCTGTCTTAGGGTTTATTGGTATGAAGAGATACCAATTTCTAAGGCAACTCTTCTAAGGGAAAATGTTTGACTGGCAGAAATATGCAATTTTCAGAAATCTAGTTCACATTATCATCCTGCAAAAAGCATGGTAGCTTGCAGGCAGAAGAAGGAGTTGATAGTTCTACAACTTTATCTTCAGGCAGTAGAAGGAGACTGCTGCACCAGGTATAGCTTAAGTATTTGTGACCTCAAAGCCTGCCTTCACAATAACACAATGTCCTCCAACAAGGCCACACCTACACAGAAGATTGCACCTACTAATAGCACCATTCTTCATAGTCCACATGCATTCACCCACATTCCTTTTTGAACAACAGCAGAATTTGTCACATCTTTCACGCGTTCATTGTTGATGAACACCGAGGTTGGTTTCATTTCTTTATTGAATTGAACATTTTATTTACTTACATTTAAAATATTATCCCCTTTCCCAGTTTGCCCTCTGGAAACCGAATATCCCATCCTCTCTTTCCTGCTTCTATGATGGTGCTCCCTTATCCACCCTCCCACTCCCACCTCCCTTGGTCATTTAAAAAGTAAACTGTAAATTTTTTTCTAGGTATTAGTCACTTCTTAGAGTACATGAGGGCAAGAGGTAAACTAAATATGGAAGCTGTTGCAAAGTTAGAACTCCCACCCCCCGTATAAAGAGTGTAAAAATAGGTTATACTAATGTATTCAGGAATACAAATGTGCATGCACATACCTACATGAAGATAATTAAAAGTAATATATAACATCTAAATCAATCTTGAAAATATTCTAATTATCAGACATCCTATGGATTCAAATAATACTTTGTGACATTGAAGATTGTGTTTTTTGTTTGTTATTGGTTTTGATCATTTTGAATTTTGTTTTGTTTTGTTTTTGTAAAAGAACTATCCCAGGAGACCTCCGGTGATGCACACACTAAAGTTTGAGAACTTGAGTGCCTGAAATCAATTGACTGAATTGGTTCTTGGAATGCAATCTAACAAAAGTTGGTGAAGGAACTTTTGGAAATGTGACCATTACATCCAAGGGTGCATTATAGTTAAGGAAGAGAAAATTGAGCTAGGCTGGTTTGCTTTGCTATATAATAGCAGATTTTAAAAGCTAAAGAGAAAATCCAGTTACAGTTTAACGTACAATTTTTTGGAGAGATTCTTTTAAAATGTGACTTACTGTGTCATTATGGAGCCTCATGGGATTAGGGAATGGGGTAGCAAATGATGCAAAATAAAAATTGCAGGGTTGTGTTTTCAGGAAAAGCACAGACTTCATTTCAGTTCTCTCAGTATCACCATCTTGAGGAGAGAATGTTCCTGTTAGGGAGTGATCTCTAGTCTACAGTCCCTTGACCTTTAATTTCTTTCTCCTGCAAAGGACTCTGAAGATATGATATATTTTGCAGCTAAATGCTACAGCCCCCAAAGCACAAAAATATGCTATGCTTGACACCATAAAGACAGGCTGTTTCCAGTGTCTCTAATAAAGATAAGATTTTTAAAATGTTAATATGAAATGTTAAGTAATAATAGAAATTTTTAGGTTTGTAGCGTTTTCCTTAGCTCTTGTTTTATTAGGCTTTTATTATTGTGAAGAGACACCATGACCATAAAAACTCTTATAAATAAACATTTTAATTGTGTCTGGCTTATTCCATTATCACCATGGCAGGGAACATATCACTGTGCAGGAAGACATAGTCCTCAAGAAGGAGCCCGAAATTTCTGGATTTTGATCCACAGACAGAAAAAGAAAACTGTGTGCAACCCTGGTCATAGGCTGCCTCCACAGGAACACACTTCCTCCCCAAAAGGCCACATCTACTCCAACAAGGCCAAATCTCCTAATAGTATCATTCTCCATGTACCAAGCATTCAAGCACATGAATGTACAGAGGCCATTCCTATTTAAATCACCAAATCCACCTCCCTCATCCCCATAGGCTTGTAGCCATATCATAATGCAAAAATGCATTCAGTCTGACTTCAAAGGTCTCAATAATCTATAATAGTCACAAAAGTCTTAAGTTCAACTTTCCTTCTGAGATTCACACCATCTTTTAACTGTAATCCCCTGTAAAATGAAAATGAAAAAGCAGATCACATACTTTCAACATACAATGCCATATAGTATGTATTATCATTCTAAAAAGGAACATATCACAGAGAAAGGTGCCTCTCTTGAGGAAATGAGATCTAGCTGTAAGGCATTTTCTAAATTAGTGATCAAGGGGAAAGGGGGGAACGCCTATGGTGGGTGGTGCCATCTCTGGGCTGGTACTCCTGGGGTCTATAAGAAAGCAGGCTGAGCAAGCCAAGGGAAGCAAGCCAGTAAGTAACATCCCTCCATGGCCTCTGCATCAGCTCCTGTTCCTGACCTGCTTGAGTTCCAGTCCTGACTTACTTTGATGATGAACAGCAATGTAGATATAAGCTGAATAAACTTTTACCTCCCTAACTTGCTTCTTGGTCATGATAATTTGTGTGGGAATACAAACCCTGACTAAGACATGAAGTAAGGTTGAACCAAAGCAAGACCGAAAACTAGCTGTGTTCAACTCTGTGTCTCCATGCAGGAATACCCATGGCCTCTGGTTTTCCTTAGTTGAAGAGGGAAATTCTATAATCCCCTTTCTTCTATCTTGACTCTAAGTCAGAACAACATGGGCAAATTTGCCCAATTATACTGCAGGCTGGACCTGGAACAAGGCCCCCTCATTTAATAGCATCTTCATTAGCTTTCTGTTTTTGATGGTTTCCTTTACTGCCTAAGTTTGTCTATCCTGGAAATTGCTCTTTAGACAAGGCTGACTGTAGACTTATATTGTTCAAAACCTGCTTTGATAAGGGTTCTTAATTGCTTCAACCTCCCTTCAAGCCCACTGACAAAAGGTAGGAGATAATTATGGTTAATTGGACAAGGGTAATGTGGACATGTTTAGAAGTAGTTCTTTGGGGGTGATTCCAAACACAATTCAGTAGCAGCAGTCTAGTCCAATCATAAAATACCAAACATGAGTCAATAAAGGTAGCCCAGCTCAGTTGGTAAGTACCAAACACAAATCAGTAGCAGCAGCTTAATCTAGAAAAACCAGGAGGCTCCACCAGATTAGCAGTAATCAGCAGAAGGATCAAGAAGCAACTGGTATACCAAGAGAAGTTCTTTGGCATTTTTCTCCTACGAAGTAATGACAAAAAAAGATCAGCATATACCAGCAAAGAGTTGCAAGGTAAAGCAATGGTTTTACATGGCTGCCCAAGTGTCTGCCTCAGAGCTTTATTAATTAAAAAAAAAGAGAGTAAAGTCTAATTAGCTGCCTTGAGACAATTGTGGTGAATACTGACATTACATTCTAAACTTGACAGAAAAAATAAACAAAAATATGTAAAATAATCACTATCCAAAGTTCAGCAAGAACAAATTTTAAAACTTTGATTATTTACTTGATCCAATTAAAAAGTTGATGACCTGAGATTTGAGACAAATCTTATGCCACCAGAGATAGAAATTTTATAGTACAAATGAAATCGGTACAGACATTAGAGGGATGGAAAATTAATTAAATGTACAATATACAAACCAATATAAACAAAGTATCTTTTTATTATCTTTTCTGTCCATAATTAGGTATATTTTCATATTTATAACTAAAACAAACATTGATTTTTAGGTTGTTATTTAGAGTTTAATTAGATGTAAAAGCTGTTAATTTTTGTTATTGTTACAAATGTTTTTATCTATTTGACACCATTTTCTTCTCAGGGAAATGTTAATTTAAGAGGAATAGATGTGTTTTCTATTAAAAGGCAACAAGTTGATTTTCAAATGTACCAGTTTATATTGACTTCCTAGCAAGCATTATGGGTAGGTAGCTTTCTCACCATCATTTACCTTCATAAACTTTTTTCATGAATGAGTTAATTTCACTGCTCTAAGTTTTATTCATGGTAAAGCACTGGAAAGATGATAGTTGGTAAAGTAAACAGAGAATGGTACAATGCACTAATAATCCTAGCACTGGGAAGACTGAGAAGAGATATCCCTGGTACTGGGAAGACTGAAAAGGGATACCCCGAGGAATGTCAGCCTACTCTAGCCTACTTAGTGAGTCTAGGGCAATAAGAGGCCCTACGTTTAAAAACAAGATAAATGGTGTGTGAGGAACAATGACATCCACAACATGTATAAACATCTACATTCATAACTAAGCACCTGCACACTCATCTAAACAGGCATACACACACACACACACACACACACACACACACACACAAAGAGGTGTGGAAGATGAAATATAGCATCATCCAAACAGACAAGATTATCTCTGTATTGATTCTAGTATACTGTAGGGACAATTTCAAGGTCTAGTAAAAAGATAATATGATACTGAGATTCAAATAATAGAAAACTTAGTTCAAATTGTGAGAATCCTTAATTTGTTCAAATAGATTCAGAACAGCAATGTTGGTCACAAAGTTTAATGACAGAAGTCACTGGGTAAGGAGCAAATTAAATATTGTCTTTAGTTTTCATTATCATTGCTTTAAAACTATGACACTTTTGGATGAATGATATGAATTTTGAAAAGCTTAACATTTTGGCATTATTGATGACAGTCAGAAATAGAATATCCAATGACAATGAAGAAAAGGTAAAAGGCATAGCATCCAGCCTCATGTGTAGAACAAGAAACAGGGCATGTGGAAATTCATGACAGATGGGAGAAATTTTCTAGGTGATGAGAGTGAATGAATTATTGACTGTGGTGCTGGTTAGTTTAGGTCAAATTGACATGGATTAGTGTCATCTGTAAAGAGGGTATATTAGGTAAGGAATTACTGTTATCAGATTTGCCTAAGTGAAAGTCTGTGTGGGTAAATTTCTTGAGTAATGATTGATGGTGAAAGTTCTAGCTCACCTTGAGTATTGCCACCACTGTGCAAGAATTTATGCCTTGTATGATAAGGTAGCTGAACAAACCATGAGAAGCAAACCAGTAACCACTGTTTTCCCAGGTCTCTGCCTCAGTTTCTGCCTCCAGGTTTCTGATAGGAGTTTCTGCCCTACCTCCCTAAGACATAGACTGTAATCCAATACATATAAGCCAATTAAACACTTTCCAAACCCAGTTACCTTTAGTCATATTATTTTATCATAACTGAAGAAGACCATAAAAACCACATTTTGGGAATTCTGAAATATTCCTGAGGGCAACTTAGGCTTGATAAACTTTATTTTTGTCTCTTCTGTGCTATCACAACTTATCTTTATCATTGGTAATTTTAATTATGCTTGTTTGGACATATGTGTGCCATGGGATGTATATGGAGGTCAGAGGACAACTTATGGGAATCCGTGGTTCTCTTATTCTACCATGTGGGTCATATTTATCAGACACAGGTTGCCATATTTTACCTACTAAGACTACTTTCCAGCACACAGCTTTTCCTCAGGGTATATTCAGTGTGTTTCTCAACAGATCCAATCAAAATGACAATGATAACACTTCCGGGAAAACTCATTGTGAAAATAGACTTAACTAATTACACACATTTTCCCTCTAAATTATTGAAATTAAAGAGTGTAAAATTGTAAAAGCAAAGTAATAAAATAAATACTTGCACAAGTTTGATTTTCTATAACTAGAATAGAAAAGGCATATTTTTAGAAGGGATTTGCTATATTATTGAGTGCATTTCTCATAAAGATAAATACCATGGGCTTCCATAGATTCAACAAACACTGGGCTTAAAACATTGTTTGATAATCTGTCTATGGTAAATATGTAAATACTGTCTCCATTTAATTATCCTGTAGACAATACAATTTAACAACTTTGAACAAAGCCTTTACACTTGAGATAAATGATTTGGGATCATAGGACATGTACAGTCATATTAGTTGTCTCAATCTATGTGATTTAACATAAGGTTATTTTAGATATGTTTTTGAGACACCTAACTGAATTTTTAATCTAGGTATTTAAGAAAGAGTTCTATAAAACTAACTTCTGGGGTGTGTGGGGGTGCATGTATTTGCTTGCTGTTTATCAAGCTTATTTAATTATTGATTTTAAAAATATCAGTTACTATTATTGATCAATTATGTCATTTATTTTGTTAGATTATTTTATTTTCTATTGTCATGGGAAATCAGTTATTAAAGTAGGAAACTAGAAAGATATGCATATAGATTTCTGCAAACCTGTATGGGATAAGAGGTAATGAGATTGATGTTGCTTTAGTAGGTAGGCTGGAGGCAAAGAGACCAGATACTGTTGATACATGTTTTAAAGTTTATTGTACTTTAAATAATTGACATTGAAAAATTACTCTCATGGGCTTGGAGTATATCTTGCATTAGATAGATGTCGTCATTCAGTTCAAGTAGGAAGCTTGTGGTACTTACCTGTGAAAAAGCAAATTCAGTTTCAATGGCATGATAAATCATAGAAAAACAGCGAGAAATTTATTTTATTATGGATCACTTTATAGTGAGCAGCTGCTTCAATTTCCCTGACCACCCTTTAGCTGTATAAGTTGAAAAACCTTAAACCAGTGGAAATATTTATAGAAAAAGAAACCTAGCAAATTATACCGTCACCTTACACCAGATGTCTCTACTACATTTCTAACTTGGTAGCTAAACCAAATAGCACAGAAAAGATCAAATGTTTGTGGTGCTAACTACATTTTTCTTAAAATTTGGGTCATGAATCGTTTCCCCAGCAGGGATGTCTCATTGAAATGACTTGTAGTTAACTGACCACAGAATGGTCTGACTATAATTTCCTGACTATAATTTGCAGGGTGACCATGAGTTTAATGCCATATAATTCTATGAAAAGCTAATTTTTAGTACTTTAGCCTCTCATTGTATATATGTGTATGTGTACCTTGTGCACATATTTCCATGCAGAAGTGTAATAATCAGAGGACAACATAGAAGTCATTTCTTTCCTTCTGGTGGTGCCTGAGATCTGGGATTGGACTCAGGTCATTAGGCTTAGTGAAAATTGCACTTACCCCCTATGCTTTCAATTTTAAAGAATTAATTTTGCTCTCATGAATTTATTTTATTATATTTTTTGTGTGTTTTGTTGGACATTGCTTGTTCAGGTATCCAAATTATTTTTTCCTTAAATATAGGGGAAATAAGAATTCTCTCTCTAAGTAGCAGAGAAGTTCCAGAATGACAAAAGTCCTCCCTGTCCCTCTCATTTGGAAAGGGCCTCTAGGAGGTTAGAAAGCAATATACATATTCTCCAGTGTATTTACTTCCCAAGCAATGGGATTTTCAAAAGGCAATGCAAGAGTTGATTTCATCACTTACCCCAACCTTAGGAAGCAGATTTGAAGCTACATGGTCAAGGGTTGTAGACTCGGTCAACCAAAGCCCAAAGTTCAAAAAAAGGCAGAGGATCCAGGTCCAGGTAATTAAGGTCCAGGCTTCAGCTTCAGCTTAGGCTCCTGAAGGTGCCCAGGTCACTGTGAAGGCTCCATAGAAAAGGCTCCTGCCAGTCTGAAGAGAGATGGACACACTTCCCTACACACTATTTGCAGATGACCAGTGTCCTATGACATTTTTTACAAATAAACTTGAAGCAAGAAAAAGAAAGATTAAATAGTTTCACCTTAAAAATCAATGAATAATTTAATTAATTAGAGTAACTATTCCATGTTGTGTACATATACTACCAAAACATCATTAAACATGTAAATATAAATAAAGATTTATCAGCTGATTCCCAACACCTTAGTGTTGTAAATAATTGGGCTGTCCTGTTATGTTTTCAAAGCATCATAGAATGACTCTGACGATCCATTTTACCTACCTTGAGTAAAGATTTATTTGTTCCTGCATTAGATATTTACCCTTCATAAAAACCTTCTATGCCTTTTTCATCCTTTAATAAATGAAGGCTTAGGCTGGTGGTTGCCAAGATTGATCAGGGGTCAGAGGGATCTGGAACACACTTAAAATGGAGTACCTTGGGCTCCATCTTTATAATTCAGGTTCAGTGAGTTCCATTTGAGGTCTGATAATCTGTATCTCCAAAAGTTCCTCAGCTGGATGCTGCTGCCACAGAGACTGTGTATGATAAGTGAATGATATCATTGGTTTGTCAAGGTGAGTACCAGCATGGACCACTTAGGACTTGGTGGGCTGTTGTCAGTCCTCCTTTACTGCTCCCTGCACAGTCCTAGTATCTACAGTTTCCTTTAGCTGATGTTTTCTCTGGAAAGTTTCTCTGACCTCTCCTATCTCCTTCCAATTTCTCTCATTGTTCACCTACTCTTTGTTAAGAGCCATATGTAGTGGAGAGTGAGTTACAGGATTAAGAGCTACATTTTATCCTGCTTTCCTTGGTCTCTTTGGTTCTGTTCCTGTATGTTGGGGGATGGGTGCAGAGAAGCCCTAATTGAAAGTGTAAAGAGGAGATGAATTTCTGTGTTGAGTTAACACACCAAAGGTCTATGTCTCAGCTTTATGCTAACAATATTCATTGTATCAATACTAGTACATATGTCTCAGGATAATTGCAATATTAATACAATTATGATTTTCTTGATAAATATGCAACATTTGCATTTTAAATATCTTTAGTTTTAGAGGCTTTTCATGCTTAGTGAAAAAATTTAAGAGTGTAGAATTCCCTTCACTCTTTTCCTTAGTAAATAGGTTTTTTTCCCCACTATTAACATCTTGCGGACTTCAGGGCACAGAACAGGGTCCGGCCCATCTGCCACCCGGTCTGGAAGGCACTAAAGGTTTAAAAACTGATGAGTAGGAGATCTAGGCAGCTAGGGAGCAGAAAGATCTCTGCTGAGTGCCCACAGAAAGCGCACCCCACACCCTGCCCGATCCAGGGACCAGGGACACAACATTGGAACTTCTGTTCCCACCCATCGACTCTGAGGCACAGAACAGGGCTCGGCCCATCTGTCATCTGGACCAGTGGAGATCCAGGGACACAGAACAGATAGATACAAGAAAAAGGCTAGAGAATATCACTGACAACAAAATGGCAAGAGGAAAGCGAAAGAGTATATCCCAAGGAAACCAAGACAACCTGTCAACACCAGAACCCAGCTCTCCCATAACAGCAAACATTGGAATGCCAAACACTCCAGAAAAAGAAGATGCAGACCTGAAATCATACCTCAAGATGCTGATAGAGATACTTAAACAAGAATGGGAGGAAAAGCAAAAAGATTCAGAAGCTTTTAAAGAGGAAACAAGAAAAACACTCAAAGAACTCAAAGAACTAGAGGAAAACAGAACCAAAGAGATGAAGGAATGGAAGAGGGAATTTAAAACAGAAATTGACACAATAAAGAAAACACTAAAAGAGATAACCCTAGAGGTAGAACACCAAAAAAAAAAAAAAAAAAAAAAAAATCAGGAATCACAGAAGGAAGCATTTCCAATAGATTACAAGAGATGGAAGAGAGAATCTCGGGGGCAGAAGACAACATTGTAAACATAGACAAAACAGCCAGAGAAGATGCAAAAAAACAAAAAGCTCCTAACCCAAAATGTCCAGGAAATCCAGGACACAATGAGAAGACTGAACCTAAGGATAATAGGACTAGAAGAGGGAGAAGAGTATCAACTAAGAGACACAGTGAATATCTTCAACAAAATCATAGAAGAAAACTTCCCTACCCTCAAGAATGAGATGAACATGAGCATAAAAGAAGCATTCAGAACTCCAAATAGATTGGATCAGGAAAGAAATACCTCCCGACACATAATAATCAAAACACCAAGTGCCCAAAGCAAAGAAAGAATACTAAAAGCAGTAAGGGATAAAGGTCAAATAACATATAAAGGCAGACCAATCAGAATCACACCCGATTTCTCAACAGAGACTATGAAAACTAGAGAAGCCTGGACAGACATCATGCACACCCTAAGAGAGCACAAGTGCCAGCCCAAGCTGCTATACCCAGCAAAACTATCAATCACCATAGATGGAGAGATGAAGATATTTCAAGACAAATCAAAATTTACACAATATCTGACCACAAACCCAGCACTACAATGAATTTTAGGTGGAAAACCAAATACAATGAGGGAAAATACAGCCTAGTGAAAACAAGAAAACTAAACAAGAAAACCAAAAAAAGAAAAAGACACACAGACACAACTAAACTCAAAAAAGCAATAATAGCAGGAAACAGAAACAACTATTCCTTGATATATATTAACATAAATGGACTCAACTCTCCAATAAAGAGGCATAGGCTATCAGACTGGATACATAAACAAAATCCAGCCTTTTGCTGCATACAGGAAACTCATCTCAGAGACAAAGACAGACACTATCTCAGAGTAAAAGGGTGGGGAAAAAACTTCCAAGTAAACAGCCCCAAGAAGCAAGCTGGAGTGGCTATTCTAATATCGAATAAAGTAAATTTCCAACCAAAAGTTATCAAAAAAGACAAGGAAGGAAATTTTTACACATTGCCTGGGAAATCTGTCAGGAGGAACTCTCAATCCTTAACATATATGCTCCAAATAAAAAAGCACCCACATTCATAAAAGAAACCCTAGTTCAAAACAAGTCAGAAACGGAGAGATGGCAGAAAAAATTAAAAGAGGTAGTCTCTGAGAGACATGTTCAAAACAAGTCAGAAACGGAGAGATGGCAGAAAAAATTAAAAGAGGTAGTCTCCGGGAGACATGTTCAAAACAAGTCAGAAACGGAGAGATGTCGGAAAAACCGCCGAGAAAAGAGAGGATTGTGTCCGGGGAAACAGAGTGCAAGTTTCCCAGAGAGAATGCTCTGTATCCGTTAAAGGAACAAAAAGCCTTAGAGCTGGCAGAATAAGGGTCACAAACTGATTTTCAATCTGAAGAGGAATTTTTAGAAAAACAAGAGACAAAAGAATTTGGGGCAGAGCAGTTTCAGGGGAGACAAAAAACTTTAACAAAACAAAAGGCAGTCTCTGCCTTTCCACCTCATGCAGAGAGGAAGTGTGAATTCTCCTTTTGTCCGCCAGAGACACACCATGCCCTCAGGCAAATGTTTTCCGTGTTCGAGGATGGTCTCCGCCTCGAACATAAGCAAGTTTAAGAGTTGGCAGAGTCAGTCCAAACTTATAGAGTCACTGCTAATTATACAAAATACCTGGATAGGCTGATGCCACCTGGATTGCCGGTGGCTGGCCTATTTCCCAGCCAAAGGGTAATTTGTTTATTCCAGCCCAACCTAAGTGATCACCTTTCTATACAAGAAAAAGAGATTCAGCCCTACATCCTTAGACTGGCTGTCAATCTCGGGGAGTACGTTGGGCAGTTAATGGCCTCTTTAATTTTTCTCCTAATATAGGAACTGTTTATAATAATACCTAAAAAAATTGATCTGGTTCAAAAACAGATGGATATATTGTGGCAGGTTGCCCAGCTGGGCTGCCAGTAAAAATTCTCAAGATTATGTGTGACCAATATTCAATATAAAAATTTTACTAAAGCTACAAATTATTTTAAACAATTATCTCAATATATTTTACATGTGTCCATTGATACTTGCTCAGGAGTTATCTTTGCTTCTCCTTTATCAGGAGAAAAGGCTTCTCATGTTATTACTCATTGTCTTAAAGCTTGGAGTGCATGGGGCATTCCTAAAGTGTTAAAAACAGACAATGGTCCTGCATATACCACAGCAAAATTGCTTGAATTTTGCCATCACATGGGAGTTTCACTCCTGACAAGATTGCCTTATAATCCTCAGAGTCAAGGCATCATTGAACGTGCTCATCGCACCCTAAAGGTTTATTTAGACAAACAAAAAGGGGGAATTGAAGAGGTACCCCCTACACCTAAAATGGCCATTTCTACTATGCTTCTTACTTTAAATTTTTTAAATTTGGATGCTCATGGCCATTCAGCTGCCGAGCACCATGGACAATGGCCTGTGCCACCTAAAGAGCTAGTGAAATGGAAAGATGTCCTCACTGGTAATTGGAAAGGCCCGGATCCTATTTTAATACAATCCAGGGGAGCTATTTGTGTTTTTCCATAGGAAGAAGATAATCCATTCTGGGTGCCTGAACGCCTTATGAGGAAGATCCTCGTAAAGGGGGATACCTAGTCTCAAGATGATTCTACTGATGATCCTATCCTGGCAAGGCTGATGCTAATCATTTTAATCAGTGGCTCCTTTGTGGTATTAATGGTAGCTGCACTGACCTTTCCCCTATGACCATGATTCGAGGAGGATATAGTGAGAAGGGCCAATTGAGTTTTCATTGGAAGGGTGGTGTTGCTGCAAGAATACAAGCCAGTAAAAATTCAGGAAGTTTTGCTCGGCAATATCCAATATAAAATATACAACCTATAAGAGAACAAATTACTCAGCAACACCTGTCTGTGTGGCCCCCATTTATATGGATAGTAAGTAATATTAGCATGACACAAGGCCAAGAAAGATTAGATTACTCCCTGAATAATTGTTTTATACCTTATGCTGGGATGCGTCTATGTATCCTTTGTCTTAGATACTCGCATGCTCCTCTTTGTTCCTGTTCTGGTGGATGCCCCCAATAGCTTAAGTTTGTTTAGAAAAAGGAGAGATTTCAGGATTTCTGCCATCATTGTCGGCTTGATTGTCACAGCTGCGGTGGCTGTCTTGGTTACAGCCTCGGCTCTTGCACTCTCAACATCAGTACGAACGGTGCAAACTATCAATGAGCTTTAACAGGCACAGCCTTAAATCAATTGTCAGCCACAGTGGCAGATGCTGCTGATTTTCATACCTCTGCTAGTGTCCAGTTAAAGGGCAGATTAATGATTGTTAACTAACACCTTGACCTGGTAGAGGAAAGATTAGATTTTCTCTTTCAATTGGGCCAATTGAGATGTGAGAGAAAATTGGGGGCGCTTTGCATTACCAGCGTAAAATATGAAAATTTTACCCAAGCAGCTAATCTGTCTAGATTGTACCTTGCAGAAAATTGGTCAGCAGAATTTGACGAGACTCTCGAGTCTTTGAGGGCAGCAGTGTTGGCTATCAACTCAACACGAGTGGACCTGTCTTTGACAGAAGGCCTCTCCACCTGGATCTCTTTGATTTTCTCCTATTTTAAGAAATGGGTGGGGGTGGGTCTTTTTTGTGCAATATTTTGCTGTGGGTTAGTGTTCCTGCTGTGGTTGTTTTGCAGACTCTGGTCTCAACAGAAACAAGGTCGTTATCACTCAAGCACTTGTGGCCATTGAACAAGGGGCCTCCCCTAAAATTTGGTTATCTATGCTCAAGAATTAGTAGGCTTCTGAGTTCTCTGCTCTTGCACTCCACAGATTTATGGATCCATTGCACTGGGATGAAACAGACTCAGCAGTCATTCATCAGCCCTTGCACATTTCTAAGGTTTCCTCATTGCACATGATAGGGTGATCATGACTTCCACACTAATTCATTTTTTGGCTGGCCTCTTTTGTAGAGTTCGCCCTAGGAAATTTAGCAGTTGTCGCAGAGCACTGTGGTATCCAGAGACGGGCAACTTTCCTCATGCACAGACCAATCTAAGACATGGGGCCCAGTGGCGATAGGGTCACCCTATGATGGATAAGGCTGCGACATTGGAGGAATGACCTAAGACAGGAGCCACAGCAGATAGACATAACTACAGAGGACTAGACCAGCCTTGTTCTAGTAAAACAAAAAGGGGGAAATGTTGAGGGCCGAAGGCTGCATCCATACAAGATGGTGCTGGTTTCAGGTGCCATGAATCAGCTAAAGTGTGGTAAATAACCACTGGGCGCATGTGCAAAGAGTGGTGCGAGCCAAGTAACCACCCATCCCGAGGCATCACGATCAGACCACTGGCGGGCAGCCAATCACACAGCGACACACCACCCTTGGGGGGTATAAATTAGGGTGCCTTTTCCTGCCCGGTGTCTTCCTCTTCAACATGCAATAAAGGTTTTGCTGCAGAAGGATCCTGGTGTTCTGTGTGCGTTCTTGCCAGCGGGACGTGGGGCGCGCAACAGGCAAAGAGAGTATACAAATTAACAAAATAAGAAAGGAAAGTGGAGACACAACAACTTAAACTGAGGAAATTCAGGAAATCATCAGATCCTACTACAAAAACTTATACTCCTCAAAATTGGAAAATCTGGAGGAAATGCAAAAATTCAAAGACAGATACAAGATCCTAAAGTGAAACCAGGACCAAGTAAACCATCTAAATAATCCTATAACACCTAAAGAAATAGAAGAAGTCATCAAAAGCCTCCCAACCAAAAAAAGCCCAGGTCCAGATGGGTTCAATGTACAATTTTATCAGATATTTATTGCGGATATAAAACCAATACTCTCCAAACTTTTCCAAAAGATAGAATCAGATGGAATACTACCTAACTCATTTTTTGAGGCTACAATAACCCTCGTACCTAAACCACACAAAGACCATACAAGGAAAGAGAACTTCTAACCAATCTCACTTATGAATATTGATGCAAAAATACTCAACAAAATCCTTGCAAACCGAATCCAAGAACACATCAAAACGATCATTCATCATGAACAAGTAGACTTCATCCCTGGGATGCAGGGATGGTTTAATATAAGGAAATCCATCAATGTAATCCACCATATAAACAAACTCAAAGAACAAAATCACATGGTCATCTCACTAGATCCTGAGAAAGCATTTGACAAAATTCAACACCCCTTCATGTTAAAAGTGCTGAAAAGAACAGGAATCCAAGGTCCATACTTAAACATAATAAAAGCAATATACAGCAAACCAAGAGCCAACATCAAACTTAACGGTGGGAAACTTGAAGCAATCCCACTAAAATCAGGGACCGGAAAGGCTGCCCACTCTCCCCCTACCTATTCAACATAGTACTGGAAGTCCTGGCTGGAGCAATTAGAGAGCAAAAGGAGATCAAGGGAATATAAATCGGAAAGGAGGAGATAAAAACATTATTCTTTGCCGATGACATGTTAGTGTACTTAAGTGACCCCAAAAATTCCACCAGAAAACTCCTCCACCTGATAAACAAGTTCAGCAAAGTGGCCGGATACAAAATTAACTCAAACAAATCAGTAGCCTTCCTATACTCAAAGAACAAACATGTGGAGAAAGAAATTAGGGAAAACGTACCCTTCACAATCGTCACAAAAACTATGAAACCTTGGTGTGACTCTAACTAAGCAAGTGAAGGAACTGTATGACAAGAACTTCAAACCTCTAAAGAAGGAAATTGAGGATGATCTCAGAAAATAGAAAGATCTCCCATGCTCATGGATTGGAAGGATCAACATTTTAAAAATGGCCATCCTACCAAAAGCAATCTACAGATTCAATGGGATTCCTATCATAATTCCAACGAAGTTCTTCATGGAATTGGAAAGATCAATGTGCAATTTCATATGGAATAACAAATGACCTAGAATAGCAAAATTCATCCTCAACAACAAGAAAACATCTGGGGGAATCACTATCTCTGACCTCAAGCTATATTACAAGGCAATTGTGCTGAAAACTGCATGGTACTGGTACAGAAATAGGCATGTGGATCAATGGAATAGAATAGAAGATCCAGAAATGAGCCCTCATGTATATGGTCACCTGATTTTTGACAAAGGAGCTGTAAACATTATATGGAAAAAGGACAGCCTATTCAACAAATGGTGCTGGTCCAACTGGCACTCAGCATGCAAAAGAATGAAAATAGACCCTTTCTTATTTCCTTGTACAAAGCTCAAGTGTAAGTGGATCAAAGATCTTCACATTAAACCAGATACACTGAAACTATTAGATGAGATAGTAGGGAAAACTTTAGAACACATAGGCACAGGAGAAAGTTTTCTGAACAAAACACCACTGGCTCAAGCTCTAAGTTCAAAGATTAACAAATGGGACTTAATGAGATTGCAAAGTTTCTGTAAGGCTAAGGACATTGTCAAGAGAACAAAACGGCAGCAAACAGAATGGGAAAAGATCTTTACCAACTCTACATCAGGTAGAGACCTAATATCTAAGGTATACAAAGAACTCAAAAAGCTAGACACCAGAGAATCAAATAACCCTATTAAAAATTGGGGTACAGAGCTAAACAAAACATTCTCAATTGAGGAATATGGAATGGCTGAGGAATATCTGAGGAAGTACTCGCCATCCTTAGCCATCAGGGAAATGCAAATCAATACAACCCTAAGATTCCACCTCACTCCAGTCAGATTGGCCAAGATCCAAAACTCAGATGACAGCAGATGCTGGCGAGGTTATGGAGAAAGAGGAACACTTCTCCACTGTTCCTGTGGTTGCAAACTAATACAACACCTCTGGAAATCAGCCTGGCGATACCTCAGAAAATTGGACATAGTACTACCTGAAGACCCAGCTATTCCACTTCTGGGCATATACCCCAGAGACACTTTAGTACACAACAAAGATATATGCACCACAATGTTCATAGCGGCTCTATTTATAATAGCCAGAAGCTGGAAAGAACCCAGATGTTCTTCAGAAAATGAATGGATACAAAAATTGTGGTACATTTACACAATGTAATACTACTCAACCACCAGAAACAATGACTTAACCAAATTCTTAAGAAAATGGCTGCATCTAGAGAATATCATCCTGAGTGAGATTACCCAGTCACAAAAGAACAGACATAATATGCAGTCAATGATAGTGGGATGCTAATCCCAGAGGCTCGCACTGCCTTAGAAACAACTCACATACTGTATGAAGTCCAAGAAAAAAACAAAACAAAACAAAACAAAATAGTCATGCTCAATCCTTACCCACCAAGAACACATTGACAAATTCTGGGTTGTAACCTGTATTACATGTACTGTCTGCTCATTGTAAAAAAAAAAAAAAAAAATCTTTACACACCAAGAAAGCTTTGACTATTTCCAGGTTGCATCTTGTTTTACATGTTCTTTATGCTCATTGCTACTGGTGGGATCTTTATCACACCATCAAACCTTAAAAAAAAAATAAAACAAGTACTGACAAAAATGTATTGTATAATTTTATGCAAAAAAATGCTTAAAATTTGTACATTTATTTTTGTTTTGTAAAATAAAGTTGTTTAAAAAAAGAAAAAAAAATCTTGCATTAGGATGGGGGCTCATGTTACAAATGATAATGAAATACCTTATCCTAAGGCAAACTAATTCTGACCTTAAAATGCCCCTTATTATAGATTTTTATACCTTCCCACTTTTTTCACAATCTCTTTGTCATCAATCATCTTTTGTCTACAACATTTTTTTTAGAACTCCATCTAGTTAGAATCATACTGTGTAGCCTTTGTGAAGTGGCTGCTTTCATTTACCAACATGCATTTAGAGTGTTCATAGTTAGCTCATTTCTCTTTATTATACTGAATAATATTCCATTGAATAGATGTACCATAACTCATTTATATCTTCACCTGGTGGCAATTATATAATCTAATTTAAAGTTTTGACAATTATTAAAAAAAAGTGCTATAGAGTATTTGTGTGAGTTTTTAATGAGACAAAGTTTGAACTAATTTGGATAAATGCCTGGGTTTACAGCTGCTGAATAACAATGCAAAAACATCTTTAGTTTTTAAGACCCTACTTAAATTGTCTTCCAATGTGCCACTATGATTTGCATTCCTACTAACAGGGCACAAGGGCTCCTGTTGCTACACAGCCTTGCTAGCATGATGCTGTTAATGTTTTATTTTCAGCTGACTTAACAGGTGCACATGTTTCGTTTTTACTCTTTGTGTAACTTCTTTGTGATTCATTATTGGCCAGGGTGGGGAGGTAGGTAAATGGATGGTGTATTGGAGTGTTTAGTGCTAGAGAATTTCTTAAGCTTCTAGTTGAAAGAAAAATTCAAAAGGGCTGTATCTGTCTCACTGCATCAAGTGAGGTATGTGGCATCAATACAAAAGTCACACGAGTGATTCTGAAAGACCCCCGCAGAGGGGAGACCCTCAGTCAAGCCCCAGGATAACACGACCCCCCAAGAACTCACGAGAGACCATCCTTGCTGCAATTACATGAGGTTTTTTAATGGACCAGTGCACTGGGGTCAAGACTCATATCCCACGCAGGAGTAGAGGAGTCTGACCCCGAGTGGCTGGGAGATGGGGGTTTTAAAGGAAACAAACCACAACCCGGAAGGGGGGGGGAGTACTTCATTGGAGAATACCAAAAATACCAGTGAAGAATCTTGAGGGGAACATCTGGTTTCTCAAGATTGTTTATGATGTGTTATTTAAGTTTTATGAATTTATGGTCAATCAGTTTCTGAAACAGAGTCATTCTGACCTTAAGGCCATAAATTCTTTATGGTCAGCCAGTTCCTGAAACAGTCACTGAACCTACTATCCTACATTTTTGGCTCTACTCTATCTGTTAGGGGTCTTCTACTTTACCTGTTAGGAGTCAGGATTTATCCTGGTCTTTCAATTCCATCCTGGTAAGAGGCCAGTTTGACAGAAGATTGATCTTTGACCTAATTGCTGTTAAGTTGCGTGGGGTTTCATAAGACATTCTCTTCATACACAGTACAGTAGAAGCTGAAACACAGGAGCTGAGAGCCTTGGGTTAATGTATCTGATTTGACACTACTTAATCGGATGACCTCAAGTAAGTCATTTAACCTCTGGATCCCAGAGAGTGCTGCACTCTATGTGTTCTAAGATCCTTCAAACTCCCACATCCTATGCTTGTAGGATTAATCTTACCACTGCTACCTCAGCACAGAACAAGGGAAAGAGAGCTCATGCCATCCGAACTTTGAGGTAGATATTATATTTTATCAAGAAGAGAAGTCTCTTGAGCACTCAGCCGACTTTGAAGTAGCTGAGGTTTGTGACAGGGTGGCCTCAGGTAAAGTTCGATGGGTGAGACATTGAAGATTTCAAAAGTGGGAGGCATGCATTGTGACAACCCAGACATGGGGATCAAAGAAAAGGGAGCAAACTTCAAGTGGGTTAGAGAATTTGTCCTTAACAATCACAATGGTATGGGAATTTGAAAACAGTGAACACACCCATTTCAGAGTTCTGGTTTACAGTCATACTCTGCCACACCGAGAAGCTTTTGAATGTTTCATTTTGGCTGAGGTCAAAAGGATTGTCGGGTAAATGAAAAACAGAATTGAGTGAAGAGGAATTCAGGGAAGGGCAGAGAATGACAGAGAGAGGTCTCCTCAGGCAGGGTGATTATACAGTGTGCCAGGGGTTAAGGGTGTTTTTGGGGACCACTGAAATCCCCTCTCCCTTTGAGTCAAAATTGCTGTAATAAAATTACTGTAAATGGAGACACTTAGCTTTAAGGATATGAAAGTCACACCTGCCTGTGTTTCTGTCATACTAGTATCTTGGTGTGTAGTTACATTCCCAGAGAGTTAATTGGCTGCTCTGAAAAGCCACTGGGGAGCAGGAAACCAAATAGTTGTAAGCGAAACCCTGATGATTTTTACCAGGTCCTCGGGGTCAGAGCTGTCTTTAATGATAATCGCTACTTCTAATACCTGTTCTTTGAGATAGCAAGGGAGAGAAATAACTGCTCATTGGTTAGGCTATTTCTGTCTTTGCAAAAAGATCTCCCCAGAGCCTCTTTCCATTTTTTCATTCCATTTTTTATCTCATACTACCTGTGCTGCTGGCAAAATAGGTGTGGCCTCATCATGACAGAAATAAACCCCAAGGGGAACAGTCTAATAATCTATTGCACACTGAATACATATGGTGTTTGTGTTCATCAGAATACCAGACCACTGGGTATGTTTCTACTAGGTGGAGAAATGGATCCAGTAAGAACCAATCTCCTAGCAATAAGTAGCTAAAATGCTTGCTTTATTTTTATACAATTAAGATGTTGGAAATATGTATTAGGCCACCAGTGTAGTGCTCTTCTCACAGGGTCTCTGATGTTGGTATATAAGGACCCGACAGCCTTCAGCAGGGGGCCTCTCCAAGGTCCACAGCTTACGATGAGATATTGAGCTTCAGGAATTTGAGGGAGTATTTTTATGGGTCTGAGCTAATGTTGCATTTCATCTTATTAGACAAAGTTAAGACATATGTTACCTCTATTAGGCAAAAATCTAGGTTCTGGCTGAGAAGCTTCTGTGCATGTCCTACTCAATAAAAGGCAGAACATTTACTTTTCTATGATTAGTTAATAACTGTTCTTTAGGGAAGTAAGTAATATAGACTGCTTGTAGATAGCATTCATCCATGGGGGAAATATATATAAATTATAGGTTGTGGTTTACTATAGATTGGATCTTCTTTACAGTCATTTTGGAAAGAAGTCAAATGTATGGCTGTATAAGGTAGCATAGCAGATTTTTCTTATGTTGTATTACAAAGGATACCTCAGTGAATGTGTTCCTATGCCCCATAGCATGCAATTTAGGAAGGTCTGTTCCAGTCTCTCCTCACCTGGTTCTTTCTGCACAAGACTACATGTAAAGACAAAATACCAACTCAACTCTCAGAAGAAGTAGCCAGGCTCAGGAGAGCTATTGGCACTCCAGTTCTTATCATGGCTTTGGACATTGCCTTTAATGACTTTGGTTACATACCAGACAAAAGCAATGTCCCTTTTCACTCAACTCTAACTCTGAGGTTTTTATTATACTAAATATTTCTTATTTTATTAGTTATTTTATTTATTTTTATTTCAAATGTTTCCCTTCCTCATCTCCTCTCTGCAATCCCCCATCCCATCCCCCTCACTCACTTCTGCCTCACCTTTCTAGCATTCTCTTATACTAGGGCATAGAGCTGCCACAGGACAAAGGGTTTCCCCTCTCATTGATGCCAGTTAAGGCAACATTCTGCTACAGATGTAGCTGGAGCCATGGACTCATGCCCTTTGGTTGGTGTTTTAGTCCATGGGAGCTCTGGGGAGGTCTGGTTGGTTGATATTGTTGTTATTCCTGTGGGGTTGCAATCCCCTTCAGTTCCTTCAGTCTTTCCCCTAACTGTTTCATTGGGGTCCTTGGAATAAGTCCAATGGTTAGATATGAGCATCTGCATCTGTCTTAGATGCTGGCAAAATTTCTCAGAGGACAGTTATACTCCTATCTTCTTACAGTCAGCCATAATATTAGGGTTTTGGTATCTGCAGATGGGATAGATCCAAAGGTAGGGCAGTATCTGGATAGCCTTTTCTTCAGTCTCTGATTCATTTTGTTTGTCCCAACTTTCTGTAGACTATTCTGGCTTCAACATTTTGAGATGGGTGGGAGGTCCCATCTCTCAACCAGGGGTCATACCTATCTACAAAAAATGGTCTTTTAAGGTTCTGTTTTACCTCTGCTTGGTGTTTTGGCTAATGTCATCCCCACTAGGTCCTGGGAACCCCTTGCTTCCCTTGTGTCTGTGACTTTCTAGTGCCCCCTCCATTTCCCACCCACATTGCTACATATTTCTATACCTTTTCCTAATCCTCTGAACTTCTGTCTCTTCCCATACCTGATCCTGACCACCCTTTCCCATTTCTTTTTTTATTTGTTTGTTTGAATTTTGATTTTAGTGTTTGAAATAGGGTTTTCTGATCTAGCTCTTGCTGTCCTGGAATTAGGTCAACAAACCAGGTTGCCTCTCAAACTCAGAGATCTGCAAGCTTCCGCTTCACATTAAAGTTGTACACCTCTATGCCAATCTGAACACAGTCAAGTACTACTGAATTAAACCATACAAACAAACTCATATAATTAGATAGGGCAGGCACTGTATATGTGTAATCTTATCACTTAGTCTGTAGAGAAGGAGGATGAAGGTCATCCCAGGGACATAGCAATTTTAAAGCTAGATGGGGTCCCAGGAGACCATACTGAAAACTTAATAAAACACAACCAATGTAATTATTTCAATAAACAATGAAAAAAATCCCTTCATGAAAAAAAAAAAAAACACAGTGAGCTGTGGAAATGGACACACCAGAGGACTCTCTCATTAGGGTATTCTAATCTACAATGAAGATTCTACTCAAAAGCAAGTTTTTTTTTTTTTTTTTTTTTTTTTTTTTTTATCTTTAAGTTCAGAAAAAAGACCAGGATGCTAGTCTTGTCCTCTGCATCCAACATTTTACCTGACACATACATCAGGATATTTGTAGTGATTTTCACTATTCTCATTGAGAGTATGACATTTGATGATATTTTTTTATCTTAAGACACCTATGGTCATACTTGCTACTGGAAGCCTGTTTAATTTTACTAGTGTTTGCATTCTGTCTCAGCTGATGCTATTCAGTTCTTCCAAATAAAGCCTGCTGTGATTTCTCTAACTAAGTCTTTATAATCTGAACTATGAAGAAGACATTTTTTTTTAATGAAAACAATAGAAAATATTAACGGGTTGTGAATGAATTATACTTTATTGTGTTATACTGCCCTGTTTTATAAGGCACTAATAACTGCCAGAGGATCATGTACCTAGAGTTTTACTGGTATTTTTATTGCTATCTATCTATCTATCTATCTATCTATCTATCTATCTATCTATCTATCTATCATCTATCTATATATCTGTCAATCATCTATCTGTCTGTCTGTTTGTGTACTTAGTGTATATGAGGTTACATGTCACAGCACGTGTGTAGCTCAGGAAACAACTGGTGAGAGTCAGGTCTCTTCTCTTGCCATTTAGGTTCCAGGAATAAAACTCAGCTTTTCAGGCTTGAGAACAAAGGTTATTCCTTCCTAAGCCATGTTGTCTTCCCATGTCTCTAGACATTTAAACAAAAGATTGTTTTTCAGACTTTTATTTTTTTTTAAGTGTTGTTTTCATGTCACACTCAACTAACTTCTTTCCCCTTTTCTCCTTTGTTATATTTCTCTCCAGTATTTTTCTATGTATGCTTTATCTTTCCTGTCTTTTCAGGCCTCATTCCCACCCCTTTCTCAGTCATGTGCCATGACTCATGATGCATTGCACAGTACAGTCACAAGAGTCCCATACTTGAGACTTCAAAATTTTGTCTAATGATATTGAAAGATGAATTCTCTAGTCAGGAATGTTTTCATTACTTTTATAATTCAGCAAGTTAATTTATTTTTATTAATATTAAGGGCTATGGTCAAATGTACTCTCTATAGACCTGATATATACTCTTCTGTCTTTGTAAAGTAGTTAGCAGCTTTCCTAATGACAGTAACATTTATTTTTTTTTGTCATGAATAAAAATTTTCTGGTTTCAGTAAATATAAGATTCTGAATTGTTTATGATAACAATTCCTTGTTCTAAGCAAGTTACAGTTTAGATAGAATTTCAGATTCTAAGTGTTATACAAATATTTCATTTATTTTTACTCTTTGAATTATACAATATCTAAGCCCATCTTTAAATCGTACTTAATTGCTGTCTTCCCCATGTCCATGTTTTAAGAAGGGGCTTTGTTGCAGGAATGTGACCCTATGACTAGAGGTCTGCTGCCAATCACTATAGGTTTTTTATAATCATTTCAAGTTCTGCCTTTGAATTGGTCTCATCTACTCCACAGAGCAACCAGTGATCCTACCATAAAAAATATAAGATCATGCCACTTCTCTCCTTAAACTCTTCACTCAGGTTAACAACCAAAGTACCTCTTAGTGGCCCAGATGCTACGAGTTGCACACAATTGCTGCAAGGGCCGCCATGTGTATTACATAAACTGTGGCACATTTTTTTTAGAGGAAGTTAAAATATAAGTGTAACATTGCAATGTGTAGGGAAATTTGTCTGTACTTTTAGTACCATAGCTTTGCACAGAACGACTGTTCCATAGAGATTAAGCAGGCTAGTAAGCAGCAGGAAATCCCTGCTCTCCTTAGCCTATTTCATAGCTCTCCAAAACATGCTACAACAGCATCTAGGAAATGTAATTAGTGGCAGGACAGATTTTCTTAAAATACCAATGGAGAGAGAAATGTTATTTCATGAAGCTCATAATTACTTGCACATGTGCAAGAGGTTACTTAAAGTCATATATGTTACAAATTATATTTGAATGTAATTCATGCATGGATAATGCATCTCCATGCTTGTCACATAGGTACTAGACAACCATCATTTAAAAATTTAGCATGTAAGCATGTTTTGTTATGTTGGAAAGATAGATTAAGCCATATTCTCCTAGATTATCATTTAAGAATTATTCATACTATTTCATCAAACTCACATCCTAATTTCAACATAATTGGGCATAATTATCTTTTATCACTACACATGCTTTGTCATAGTAATATCTTTAAGTGGAAACAAATATACATAAAATATTTATTATCATTGCTTTCTCATAAAAGTAGTTTAATAAATATTTGTATACTAAGTAAAGAACATAAATTTTCTCTGCTGTACTTTGTTCCATATTTTTTTCATAGTATTTACTAATATTTTAGCAAATATTCAGGAGTAAGTAAATGACTAAAGCCAGATAAAACAAAACAAATAAATGACGTTATTACACTACCCTATCTTATGAGTTCAAATCTGTACCCACCTTGAGGACTGGCTTTCTGGACTAGTATCAGGTTTTATGCAAGCTTCCAAAGGAGAGAGGGAATCAACAGCTTCACTCAGCTATGATATATATAAACCACACCCATGACCTTCGTGGCATAACCCTTACTGTACAGTAGTGGCTTACATATCTTGGAAGTAAACAATAGCTCTCTATTTGGACATAAGACCAGTGAAGAAGTGGGAAAATATTACTGGCAGAAGCCTGATATGGATGTCTCCTGAGAGGTTCTATTGATACAGATTAAGAGACTAGCAGCTGACCATCAGGCTAAGAATGTGGATCTCAATGGGGGAGTTAGTGAAAGGACCAAAAGAGCTGAAGAGGTTTGCAACCTCATAAAAAGAACAATATTAACCAACCAACTCCATTAGAGCTCCTAGGAACTAAGCCACCAACCGCAGAGTACACAAGGGAGGACCTACGGCTCCAGCTTAATATGTAGCAGGGGATGACATTGTCTGCCATCAAGAGGAGGTCAAGCCCTTTGTTGTGAAAGCTTCTTTCCCCAGTATAGGGGAATGCCAGAGTATTGAGGTATCCATTTATCTACTGAAGAACATCTGGGTTCTTTCCAGCTTCTGGCTAATATAAATAGAGTTGCTATGAACATTGTGGTGCATGTATCTTTGTTGTATGTTGGAGCATCTCTGGTGTAAATGCCCAGAAGTGGAATAACTGGGTCTTCATGTGATACTATGTCCATTTTACTGAGGAACCACCAAACTGATTTCCAGAGTGGTTGTATCAGTTTACAACCCCACCAACAGTGGAGAAGTGTTCCTCTTTCTCCACATTCTCACCAGCATCTGTTGTCATCTGAGTTTGGATCTTGGCCAATCTGACTGTTGTGAGGTGGAATCTCAGGGTTATTTTGATTTGCATTTCCCTGATGGCTAAGGATGTTGAGCAATTCCTTAGATGTTTCTCAGCCATTCAATACTACTCGATTGAGAAATTTTTGTTTAAGTCTGTACCCCATTTTTAATAGGGTTGTTTGATTGTCTGGTGTCTAGCATTTTGAGTTCTTTGTATACCTTGGATATTAGGCCTCTATATGATGTATAGTTGGTAAGGACCTTTTCCCACTCTGTTGGCTGCTGTTTTGTTTTCTTGACAGTGTCTTAAGCCTTACAGAAATTTTGCAATCTCATTAAGTCCCATTTGTCAATCTTTGAACTTAGAGCTCAAGCCTTTGGTGTTCTGTTCAGGAAATTTTCTCCTGTGCCTATGAGTTCTAACGTTTACCCTATTTTCTCATCTAATAGTTTCAGTGTGCCTGGTTTAATGTGAAGATCTTTGATCCACTTACACCTGAGCTTTGTACAAGGAGATAAGAGAGGGCCTATTTTCATTCTTCTGCATGCTGACTGCCAGTTAGACCAAAATTATTTGCTGAATAGGCTATCCTGTTTCCACTGAATGTATACATCTCTATTGTCAAAAATCAAGTAACCATATACATGAGGGCTCATTTTTGGATCTTCTATTCTATTCCATTGACCCACATGCCTATTTCTGTACCAGTATCATGCAGTTTTTAGCACAATTGCCTTGTAATATAGCTTGAGATCAGGGATAGTGATTCCTACAGATGTTTTCTTGTTGTTGAGGATGAATTTTGCTATTCTAGGATTTTTGTTATTCCAGATGAAATTGCACATTGTTCTTTCCAACTCAGTGAAGAGCTGGGTTGGAATTTTGGTGGGGATTGCATTGAATATGTAGATTGCTTTTGGTAAGATGGCCATTTTTTAAATGTTGATCCTTCCAATCCATGAGCATGGGTGAACTTCCCATTTTCTGAGATCTTCCTGGATTTCCTTCTTTAGAGGTTTGATGTTCTTTTTATACAGGTACTTCACTTGCTTCGTTAGAGTCACACCAAGTTATTTCATACTATCTCAGAGTAAAAGGTTCAGAAAAAAACCTTCCAAGCAAAAGGCCCCAAGAAGCAAGCTGAAGTGGCCATTCTAATATCTAATAAAGTAGATTTTTAATCAAAATTATGAAAAAAGATAAAAGAGGACAATTTTTACTCATTAAAGGGGAAATATGTCAGGAGGAACTCTCAATCCTTAACAAATATGCTCCAAATACAATAGTACCATATTCATAAGAGAAACCCTCCTAAAACCCTAAATATATATTGCACCCCACACAATAATAGTGAGAGACCTCAACACCCTACTTTTATCAATGGACAAATAATAAAAACAGAAACTCAACAAGAACATAATGAATCTAGCAGAGATTATGAACCCATTCGAATTAATAGACAACAGAACTTACCATCATAAAACAAAAGAGTACACCTTCCACTCAGCTCCTCATGGAACCTTCTTCAAAATTGACCATATAATCAGTCACAAAACAAGCCTCAATAGATATAAGATGATCAAAATACTCCCATGAATCTTATCAGATCACAATGGTCTAAGGATTGTCTTTAATAACAACAAAAACAACAAAAATTTCATATAAAAATGGAAACTAAACAATGCTCTATTAAATGATAGCATGGTCAAAGAAGAAATAAAAAAAGAAATTAAGAATTTTCTAGAACTTAATAAAAATAAAAACACAGCACACCCAAATTATGGGATGCAATGAAAGCAGTACTGAAAGGTAAACTCGTAGCTCTGAGTGCTTCCAAAAAGAAAGTGGAGAGAGCATACACTAGCATCTTGACAGCACAGTTGAAAGCTCTAGAACAAAACAAATCAGATACACCCAAGAGGAGGAGATGGCTAGAAATAATCAAACTCAGAGCTGAAATTGACCAAATAGAAACATAAAGAATCACTCAAAGAATCAACAGAACAAAGAGGTGTTTCTTTGAGAAAATTAACAAGATTGATAAACCCTTAGTCAGACTAACTAGAGGGCAAAGAGAGAGTATCCAAATTAACAAAATCAGAAAGGAAAGTGGAGATATAACAACTGAAACTGAGGAAATTAAAGCAATCATCAGATCCTACTACGAAAGTTTATACTCAACGAAGCTGGAAAATGTGGAGGAAATGGATGGTTTCCTAGACAGATACCAGATACTAAAGTTAAATCAGGATCAGGTAAACTATCTAAATATTTCTATAATTCCTGAAGACATAGAAGCAGTCATAGAAAAACTTCCAACCAAAAAAGCCCTGGTCCAGATGGGTTCAGTGCAGAATTCTGTAAGACATTTATTGACGACCTAATACCATTACTCTCCAAACTATTCCACAAAATAGTCAGATGGAACACTACCTAACTCATTTTTTGTGGCCACAATAACCCTCATTCGTAAACCACACAAAGACCCTACAAGGAAAGAGAACTCAGAACAATATCACTTATGAATACTGATTCAAAAATACTCAAAAAATACCTTGCAAACTGAATCCAAGAACACATCAAAATGATCATTCAACTTGATCAAGTAGGCTTCATCCCTGGGATGCAGCGATGGTTTAATATATGGAAATCCATCAATGTTATCCACCTTATAAAAAAAAAAAACTCAAAGAAAAAAAACCACATGGTTATCTCAGTAGTTGCTGAGAAAATATTTGACAAAATCCAACACCCCTTCATGTTAAAAGTCTTGGAAAAAACAGGAATCCAAGGTCCATACCAAAACATTATAAAATCAATATACAGCAACCAATGGCCAACATCAAACTTAATGGTGAGAAACTTGAAGCAATCCCACTAAAATCAGGAACTAGAAAATGTTGCCCACTCTTTGTCTACCTATTCAACATAGTACTAGAAGTCCTGGCCGGAGAAATTAGACTGCAAAAGGAAATCAAAGGGATACAAATTGGAAGAGAAAAGTGAAAACATCACTGCAGATGACATGATAGTATAAGTAAGTGATCCCAAAAATTCCACCAGAGAACTTCTACAACTGATAAACAAGTTCAGCAATGTGGGTGGATTTAAATTTAAGTCAAACAAATCAGTAGCCTTCCTCTACTCAAAGGACAATCATATGGAGAAAGAAATTAGGGAAAAGATACCCTTCACAAAAGTCACAAACAATATGAAATACCTTGTTGTGATTCTAATTAATCAAGTGATGTCCCTTTATGTCAAGAACTGCAAACCTCTGAAGAAGGAAATTGAGGAAGATCTCAGGAAATGGAAAGATCTCCCATGCTCATGAATTGGAAAAATCAGTATTGTAAAAATGGCCATCATACCAAAAGCAATCTACAGATTCAATGCAATCTCCATAAAAATTCCAACCCATTTCTTCATAGAGTTGGAAAGAGCAATGTACAATTTCATCTGGAATAACAAAAGACCTTGAATAGCAAAATCCAACCTCAACAAGAAAACATCTGTGGGAATCCCCATCCCTGACCTCTAGCTGTATTACAAGGCAATTGTGCTAAAAACTGCAAGGTACTGGTACAGAGAAACAGCCCATGGTTCAATGGAATTGAATAGATGATCCATAAATGAGCCCTCACATATATAGTCACTTGATTTTTTACAAACTAGCTGTAAACATTCAATGGAAAAATGACATCCTCTTCAACAAAATGTGTTGGTCCAACTGGCACTCATCATACAGAAGAATAAACATTGACCCTTTCTTATCTCCTTGTAGAAAGCTCAAGTGCAAGTGGATCAAAGATTTCCACATTAAACCCTGTATACTGAAATTATTAGATCAGAAAGTATTGGAAACCTTAGAACACATAGGCACGGGAGAAAATTTCCAGAACAGAATACCAATGGCTCATGCTCTAAAGTCAAAGGTTGACAAATGGGACTTAATGAGATTGCCAAGTTTCTGTAAGGCTAAGGACACTGTCAAGAAAACAGATCTGCAGCCAACAGATTGGGATAAATCATTACCAACCCCACATCTGATAGTGGCCTAATATCCAAAGTATACAAAGAACTCAAGAAGCTAGACACCAGAGAATCAAACAACCCTATTAATAATGGCATATTGAGCTAAACAAAAAGTTCTCAATTGAGGAATATTGAATGGCTGAGAAACATCTAAGGATGTGCTCCACATCGTTAGACATCAGGGAAATGCAAATCAAAACAAATCTGAGATTCTACCTCATACCAGTCAGAATGGCTAACATCATAAATTCAGCTGGAAGCAGAGACTTTGAGGATGTGGAGAAAGGAACACTTCTCCACTGTTGGTGGGGTTGTAAACTGATACAACCATTCTGGAAATCAGTCTGGTGGTTCCTCAGTAAATTGGACATAGTACTAGCTAAAGACCCAGTTATTCCACTCCTGGGCATATACCCCAGAGAAGCTCCAACATACAACAAAGACACATGCACCACAATGTTCATAGCAGCCCTATTTATAATAGCGAGAGCTGGAAAGAACCCAGATGTCCTTCAGTAGATGAATGGATACAAAAATTGTGGTATATTTACACAATGGAGTACTACTCAGCTATTAGAATCAATGACTCTATGATATTCTTAAAAAAATGGATGCATCTAGAGAATATCATCCTAAGTGAGATAACCCAGTCACAAAAGAACAGACTTAATATGCAGTCACTGATAATTGGATACTATCCCCAGAAATCTCTGAACACCCCAAAAACAACTCACAGACTATATGAAGTTCAAAAAAAAGTAAGAAAATGAAAAACCATTATGTTTAATCTTTACACATCAAGAAAACTTTGACTAATTCCAGGCTACATCTTGTTTTTCATGTACTTCATACTCATCTTAACTAGTAAGATCTTAATATGCACTATCAAAACTTTTAAAAAACCAAGTACTGACAGAAATGTACTCATATACATTTGTGCAAAAACGCTTAAAATCTGTACACTTTTATTTGTTTTTTAAAATAAAGTTGTTCAATTAAAAAAAAGACAGTTTTCTCTCCCTCTCCATGAGCCTATCAATTCTCAATACCTTCTCATATAGAGGCAGTTCTTAATGCTCTGCAGGATGCCCAAACATTAAAGGAAATTCATTTTTTCATACCAATAAGCTATTAATTTGAACAAAATGAATCAGCCAATATTGAGAGTTTAATGATCATATCTGCTCTCCTTGCTAAAGTTAGATCTGGATTGAATATAAATAGGTCTTGTGATTCTATCAAATTCCTTGTGAGTTAATGTGCACAACTGCTCTGTTGTTGCAGATAGAGAATAACATTTTCTTATAGTCATCACCATTGCCCACATTTGGCTCTTATACTTTTTCTACCCTCTTTTCTCAGTTGTATTTTATCCTTGGAAGGAGGGTGTAGAAAAAAATATCATTTTCATCACTTAGAATTCTGCAGCCTCTCCTTCTCTGTTCCTTGACAAATTGTGGCTCTGTGGCAATTGGCATCTATTACAGGAAGATGTTTCTTTGATGAGGGCTGAGGGGTACATTCAACTATGGTTATAACAGCAAGTCTTTAGGTTTGGCTCTATATCTCTAGTAAAACAATAGTGGTAGATCGGTACTCAGTCTCTACGGCCCATCTAACCACACTCTGTGGCCCTTGTGGTGGTATCATGTATGATTTTCATCTTTGGAGTGGGCCATCTAATCAGAAAGCTCTTGATTGCTACAATATTTTTGTCAATTTTGTGACCATTGGCATGTCTTTCCAGTCAGGTCATTATTATAGCTCAAAAATGTACAAAGTTTCATTATAATGTTGATTTTATTTTAATATAGTTTCAGACTTAGCAGCTTTCACTGCTATGAAATCTATCAGTCAGGGATAAAGCTCCCAGGTTAATACTGGCTTAATTTTTGTAAGTTTTGTGAATCAAAATGTGAGGTGACTTGGTAAATAAGGTTTCATTGTGAAGCTCTGAAGAGTAACTAAAAGAATTAGTAATGACCTATTGATGTTTGGAGTTGTACAAGAAATCACTGACTATGAGTTGTGCAGAGACCATCTCTTATTGGCATGCTTGTTATTTATTAGGCTTTGGTATAAAAAGGGGTCTTGTCACCCTCTCATAGAGTAATCCATTTAGACATTTTTTAGTTGTGCGTTTTTAGTTTAGAAATGTTTTACAGTAATAAGTTTCTGCATGAGTTTTTCAAAAGCTCTTTCGTGTTAGTTGTTACTTCTTTATTCCATTCCCTATATAGATCTCCTGTTGTCCATCCCATTTAACCCTTTCATCATTACTACACTTTACCATTTTATACCACTTTGTTCTACATCCCCTACCTAAAAATCTACCCCCCATATAATTTTACCACTTCTTCATATTTATGAACACTCCAAAAGAAACACATATTAGATTTCAAACATATCCAAAATGAGAGACTATGAGATTTGGTCTTTCATGGTCAATTACCTTAGAATAATTCTTTCTAGGACCATAATATTACCTGTGAGTTTCTTAATTTAAATTTCTTGACATATGAACAATATTCTGTCATGTAAACATTCCATGTTTTCATTACCCATCAACCGACATATTGAACATTTTGCCCAGTTCCATTTTATAACTATTTTGGATACAGCAACAATGAACATAAATGAGAAATCTTTTGTTCCCCATCAGGATACAGAGTATTTGGGTATTTTTCCAAAAATAAGATATTTTGATTATTTAGTAGATTTAATTCTAGCTTTTTTGAGATACTTGTACATTTATTTCCATAGTAACTGTTCCAGTTTGCATATCCACAAGTTTTGCACAATGAGTATTCTTCTTCCTCATAGATTTTTAGAGATCTCAAATAAATAACTTAATAATAAATTTTAAGGCCTTGGAAAAACAAAAACAAACAACATTAAAAAAGTATGTGGATAATAATAATAAAAATTCGGGTTTAAATTGATGGAAAAATACAGTCACTGAAATAGAGAGTTTATTTTCTGAAAAAATTAACAAGATTGACAAACTTTTCAACAAATTAACAAAAAAAAGAGAGAAACACAAATTTATAGAAAGTAAAGATAGGTGGGAAGATAGTATAAGAAACACTGAAAAATTATGAGAGTAATAGGAACATAATTTTCTATGAGAGGGAACTCCCTCCCTCCCATCTCCCCACCCTGGCATGTCCCTACATTGGGAATGCAAGTCTTCCAAGGGCAAAGGGCTTCTTCACCTATTGATGTCAGACAATTCCATCCTAAGCTACTTATGACTCTGGAGTCATGGGTCCCTCCATATGTGGTCTTTGGTTGGTGTTTTAGTTCCTGGACGATATGGGGCATGTGGGATAGTAATATTGTTCTGCCTGTGGGGTTGCAAACCTCCTCAGCTCTGTCAGTCCTTTCTGGAACCTTTCCATTGGGGATCATGTTCTCAGTCTAGTGATTGGGTCAAGACATCCACATCAGTATTTGTCAGGCTCCTGCAGAGTCTCTCAGGAGATAGCTATATCAGGCTCCTGTCAGCATACATTTCTTGGTATTCCCAATATTGTCTGTTTGGTGATTATATATGGGATGGATTCCCAGGTAGGGCAGTCTCTGGATGGCTTTTTTTTATAGTATCTGCTCTACTCTTTGTCTCTGCATTTTCTCCCATGAGTATTTTTCCCCTCCTTCTAAGAAGGACTGAAACACCAACTATTTGGTCTTCCTTTTTCTTGAGCTTCATATGGTTTGTAAAGTAAAGTTTGGGTGTTCTGAGCCTTTGGGCTAATATCCACTTACCAGTGAGTGCACATACCATGTGTGCTCTTTTGTGATTGCCTTACCTCACATGGAATGATGTTTTCTAGTTTATTCCACTTGCCTAAGAATTTCATGATGCCATTGTTTTAAATAGCTAAGTAGTACTCCATTTTGTCAGTATACAACATTTTCTGTATCTATTTCTCCTTGAAGGACACGTGGACTCTTTCCAGCTTAAGGCTTGTAGATTGTCCTGAAGCTGTTTGTATTTTAATGTTAATTCCACTTCCACAAGAAAGGCATGCTACTCACAGGACTCCAACTGAACATTCCCATTTTTTTTAAACAATTTTATTTTACAAAACAAAGATAAATGTACAGATTTTAAGCATTTTTTGCATAAAATTATACAATACATTTTTGTCAGTACTTTTTTTTCAGATTTTAAAATAATTTTTACATAAAATTATATGAATATATTTTTTAGACAGTACTTGATTTTTTTAAAGGTTTGATAGCATTCATTGAAAACTTAATAGTTACAATGAGCATAAAGTACATGTAAAACAAAATGTAACATGGAAATAGTCAAAGTTTTCTTGTTGTGTAAATTTTTTTTGTTTTGTTTTGTTTTGTTTTATTTATTTCTTGGACTTCATACAGTCTGTGAGTTGTTTCTGGGGGAGTGCAAGCCTCTGGGGTTAGCATCCCACTATCAGTGACTGCATATTATGTCTGTTCTTTTGTGACTGGGTTATCTCACTCAGGATGATATTCTCTAGATGCAGCCATTTTCTTAAGAATTTGGTCAAGTCATTGTTTCTGGTGGCTGAGTAGTATTCCATTGTGTAAATGTACCACAATTTTTGTATCCATTCATCTTCTGAAGGACATCTGGGTTCTTTCCAGCTTCTGGCTATTATAAATAGAGCTGCTATGAACATTGTGGTGCATATATCTTTGCTGTGTACTAATGGCTCAAGCTCTAAGGTCAAAGATTAACAAATGGGACTTAATGAGATTGCAAAGTTTCTGTAAAGCTAAGGACATTGTCAAGAAAACAAAATGGCAGCCAACAGAATGGGAAAAGATCTATACCGACTCCACATCAGATAGAGGCCTAATATCTAAGGAACCTTCCCATTTTAATTAGTAAGATAAAGAACTAAAACTGAGCTTGAGGAATGAGACCTCAGGTCTGGTAAAAAGATAAACATGTTCTATTTTTTAATATTTACTCCAGCAATGGCTATTATAAATAAGGCTGCTATGAACATAGTAGAGCATGTGTCCTTGTTATATGATGGAACATCTTTTGGGTATATGCCCAGGAGTGGTATAGCTAGGTCTTCAGGTAGTACTGTGTTCGCTTTTCTAAGAAACCACCAGACTAATTTCTTGAGTGTTTGTACCAGCTTGGAATCCTACCAACAGTGGAGGAGTGTTCCTCTTTCTCCATATCCTTGCAAGTATATTCTTTACCTGAGTTTTTGATCTTAGCCATTTTGACTGGCATCAGGTGGAATCTCAGTGTTCTTTTGATTTCCATTTCCCTGATGACTAAGGATGTTGAGCATTGTTTTAAGTGCATTGTAGTCATTTAGTATTCCTCAGTGGAAAATGTTTTGTTTAATTTTTAATAAATAGTGTTATTTGGTTCTCTGGAGTCTAACTTCTTCAGTTCTTTTTATATATGGATGTTATTAGTCTTCTATCAGATGTAGGAATGGTAAAGAACTTTCCCCAATCTATTGTTTGCCATTTGGTCCTATTATCAGCATCTTTTGCCTTACAGAAACTTTGCAATTTTATGAGGTACTATTCGTTAATTTTGATCTTAGAGCATAAGCCATTGGTGTTCTGTTCTGGAAACTTTCTCACGTGCCCATGTGTTTTGAGGCTCTTCTCCAATTTCTCTTGATTAGTTTCTGTGTATCTGGTTTTGTATGGAGGTCCTTGAATTGGACATAAACTTTGTACGAAGAGATAAAAATGGATCAATTTGCATTCTTCTCCCTGCCGACTTTTATTTGAACCATCACTATTTGTTAAAAATGGTGTCTTTTTTGTACTGGATGGTTTTAGCTCCTTCATCAAAAATCAAGTGACCATAAGTGTGTGGGTTTATTTCTGGGTCTTCTAATTCATTCCCTTGATCTACCCGCCTGTCTCTGTACCAATACCAGGCAGTGTTTATCATGATTTCTCTGTAATACAGCATGAGGTCAGGGATCATGATTCACCTAGAAATTCATCTATTATTGAGAATCTTCTTTACTATCCTTGTTTTGTTATCACAATGAATTTAAAAATTGCTCTTTCTAACTCTATGAATTATTGAGCTAGAATTTTGATGAAATTTCAATTGCATTGAATCAGTAGATTGTTGTCTGCAAGATGACCATTTTTACTATATTAATCCTGCCAATCCATGAGGATGGGAGATTTTTTTCATCTTCTGAGATCTTTGATTTCTTTCTTCAGGGACTTGAAGTTCTTGTCATACAGATGTTTCACTTGCTTGGTTAGAGTCACACTAAAGGTATTTTATGTTATTTTTGACTCTTGTGAAGGGTGTTGTTTCCCTCATTTTTTTTTTCTCAGCCTGCTTATCCTTTGTGTAGAGGAAGGCTTCTGATTTGTTCCCTATGTGCCCCTAGCAGGTCTCTCTTTGAACAGTCATTATAATGAAAGTGGGTTTTAACCTTTGGGCTTATGAGTGAGAGCACTCCTTGGATACCAGCTCTCTCTGGGCAGGACTTTGGTTTGGAAGGTTGCAGGTCAACCTAAGCTCTAGGTGCAGATGGAGACTTGAAGGATCCTGTCCCAGGATGCTCTGTGGCTAATGGGTCCTTGGGCTTCTAGTTTGTCCTGGGAGATTGGCTCTCTCCAGGCAGTTTTGTGTATGGAGGGCTGTGAGACACCATTAGCTCTGAGTACAGATGGGGACAAGAAATATAAAGTATAATTTTAAGCAAACAATGATATCTTACATTATCTTTAAAAAACAGTTTAAAGTTGCTTTCTTATGTAGACTAGAAGTCATTATTTTGAGGAAGACTATATTGGTACAGAGATTAAATTATCATCACTAACTCTTATTACATGGTTTAAAACTTTTTTCTGCTTATTTTACTGTAAGCCAATATTTTTCTGAAGGAGTCAGAAAATTAATATGTGAATGTATTTTTCTTTCAACTATGGTAATATCATTCATTTGGAGAGTTCTAGATACAGGTAAAAAATGAGTTATGAAATTACCAGTAGAATTTCTAGCCAGAGCCACGTAGTATTTTAATACCTTTTGCAATTATATTGTGAAAATGCTTAGTTCCTTCCTTTATGGTAGAATTCCACCAGGACATTATGATTTGCAGCAGTTATTTTGACCTATTTGGACAGCTACAGTCACCAAGACAACTTGACAGTTCTACATGCTTTTGACATCTAAATAGATATCAGTTCTCATGCCTTCTCTCAAACTTAAAATTGAAACGTGATTACCAAAGAAATGTAATGGGTTCAAAAGGAAAATCCATATGATAATTTATTTGAACACTGATGTTGTCAGATAATTAAAAAGTCATATATTTGGGGCATGTTCATTATTCTGCATTCCACATTCTAGGTCATTTCTTGAACTTAAGCTTTATGACATCAAACTTACAGGAAATTGGTTCAAATCTCATCTGAAATCTCACAATTTGTAAATAAAGTGGCATAAAATCTAGTGAAATGTGAGTATTTATCTTGTGAAGTTATTACTCTCATCTTTTTAGCGAAGGGTTTTTTTTTTTGAATGTCTTCTTTCTCTTTATGAAACATTTTTTCTTTTGCTGAGACTGTGAAAAGTGGGTATAGTAAATTGTATTCTTCTGAGCTCAACACCTGATTTTATATATTGCCCTACATGAGATGTCATCTCCCAGGGTGCCCTGAAAGAGTTGCTGGGCTCAGCTAAAACCAATCTAGTTGCTTTGACACAGAACATCTGGTATGGTGTTTACTTGTCCTTCAGCTTTTAAAAAATAAAATCACAATATCAGCTATTTCAGAAAAATTACTTTCCTAACCATTAGTACCTAGAATAATTTGATAAGCAACTCAGCACTTTCTAAATAACAAATGGAATGTTTTAATATCCTGTTAATGTTGCACTATTGGTAAAAGCAACTCCTTTAATTTTAATCCAACATCAACCCTAGTGATCATTTACATAATTAAATTTTATGCATACCATTAAAAATGAAAAACCAGAAAATAAATTTTATTTTATATTAATTTAATTAAATAAGGCCTCTTGGAGGGGAAATGGATTTCTATTACTCTAATTGTACCTTAATACAGGTAACTAGACCATCTAATTTTAATTATCCCTCTCTGTGAGTTAATTTTATTTTCTTATTGATTTCGCTATACTTAATTTGCCATAATCAATAGATGCATAAAACATAATCAGAAAATAAAAATGTTATATATTTTCTAAAGCCATTTCTCTTCCTTAGCCTAATTTGAAATCAAGCTTAGAGTTGCTGCTTTAACTTTTATGAGTCTATATATTCTAAGTAAAAATTTCAGAAATAAATTCATTAGCTGTTCTTCCTTTTTCAGTTTGCTGGTAGATAGAAGCGGAAAAAATCAAGAAGGCTTTCGATATTCTTTTCTTTTCTCTCATCTCAAATTTCTTGCACTGAAGTCAGTAATCCAACCATATTAACCTACTAAGTTTGGCATATTAGAGATATCTTCCTTCACCTACAATACCTCTTCTCAGTTTACGTGCCACTTCCTCCAGACATCAAAATATTGATGCTTTCCCAAGGTCCCCACTTTTTAGATGAATTCTTATAATTTATTAAGATATAATATACTCCTCAAACTTTAAAAAATTCTGTGAACAGTCACCAGTACATTGTCCTGCCTGTAGAACAGAGAGCCAATTGGAATTTGCTATAATACTAAAGTGAACCCCAACAGAATATATGAAATCAAGCAAAACTCCAGAGTCATAAGCATCCTTTGCACCTCTCCAGAGGGTGATGGTGGATTCACGTTATGAGATTTTGGGAGCATGTCATCCATAGGTAGAAAATAAGATATTTAATCCGTGAATCAAAAATCAGATCACTTTATAGTATTTTATATCAATTCATTCTTAGATAATAACATACATATATGTAATATATTCTGAACATACTCATACCTTTAACTACTTTTGAAGTATGTATACAATTATGATAGTAGATAATGAAATATGTTCTTTGACCACAGGGAGACTTAGGAACCCAGAGGCTTCAAAGGACTAGCCTATCTACCTTATGTGTCCTTGGGATTTCTGACTGCAGACATAGTTACAATCAAAGGCCAGAATAAGCATCTTGTTTACAGATTAATTATCCTGCATGCACACATGCACATACACAACACACATGGACACAGGCATGGACACACAAACACAGAGGCCTATTTAGTACTGCCTGGCCTGAAACTCAACTTGCAGAACAGACTGACTTGGAATTCTCAGTGCTATACCTCCTTCTCACTCCCAGGTGTGCTACTAAGTCTATGGACACTGTACCCAGACATAAGTTTATTAAAAATGAGTACCATCTTTATTCTTTTTTTTTTTACTGGATATTTTCTGTATTTACAGTTCAGATGTTATCCCCTTTCCCCAAGTCCCATTTCCCCTCCCCTTCCCATTGTCTCCATGAAGGTGCTCCCTCTCCCAACCACCCACTTTCCCTTCAGTGCCTTGGCATTTCCCCTACAGTGGGAAAACAAGCCTTCCTTGGATGAATGGCCTCTCCTCCCATTGATGAGGAAAATGCTGTCCTCTGTTACATATGCAAATAGAGCAATGGGTCTCTCCATGTGAACTCATCTGTTGGGGTTTTAGTCCCTTGGAGCTTTGATGGGTTTGGTTAGTTGATAATTTTGTTGTTCCCATGGGGTTGCAGACCCTTTTAGCTCCTTCAGTCCTTTCTCTAGCTCCTTCAATGGGGCTCCCATTTTCAGTCCTATGGTTAGCTGTAAGCATTCTTAGCTGTATCTGTATGACTCTGGCAAAGCCTTTGGGGAGTCATCCATATCAGATTCCTGTCAGTAAGAGCTACATGGCATCAGCAATAGTATGTGGGTTTAGTGGCTGCATATGGGGTGGATCCAATATGCACCAATTTTCTTTTCTCCAATCCCTGCTCCTCTATTTGTTCCATTATTTCCTCTCATATGTGTTTTGTTCTCCCTTCTCAAAAGGACTGAGACATCCACCTTCTGGTCTTTCTTCTCTTTGAGCTTCATAATTTCTGTGAATTGTTTCTGGGGTATTCTGAGCCTTATGGGCTAGTATCTGCTTATCAATGATTACATACAATGGGTGCTCTTTTGTGACTGGGTTACCTTACTCAGGATGATAACTTCAAGTTTCATCCATTTACCTAGACATGTCATGAAGTCATGGTTATTAATATTTGAGTTGTACTTAATTGTGTAAATGTACCCTAATTTCTGTATCCATTTTTCTGTTGAAGGACATCTGGGTTCATTCCAGTTTCTGGCTATTATAAGTAAGGCTGCAATGAACATGGTGTAACATGTGTCTTTGCTAGATGTTGGAGCTACTTTTGCGCATATGCCGAGGAATATCGAATAGCTGAGAAGCACCAAAAGAAATGCTCAACATCCCTAGTCATCAGGGAAATGCAAATCAAAACAACACTGAGATTTCACCTCACACCAGTCAGAATGGCTAAGATCAAAAACTCAAGTTGTCGCTCCCCACCTCGACCAGCAAGGAAGACAGGACCCGGGGAAGATCTTCTTCAAGCAGTCTATTCAGGATCCTTGAACAAGCTTCTGCTTCTGTTTCTGCCTTGGTCTCTGCTCCTGAGGGAGGGAAGGGAGTAGGCTAAATACTCTAGACTGGCAAACCATAAGCCGCCACGTGGGCAATGCAGATAGGCTGTAACCATGCGGAAGTTAAGGAGCCAGGCAAGTGCGTCCAAATAAGGAATTGTTTATCACAGGGAGCGCTCGCCATCCGGTCAGTGCCATCTTTGGGGCGCAGCACAGCGCAGCTCCCTACATCAAGTGACAGCAGATGTAAGCAAGGATGTGGAGAAAGAGGAACACTCCTCAACTGTTGGTGGGGTTGTAAGCTAGAAATCAGTTTGGCAGTTTCTCAGAAATTTTGACATAATACTACCTGAGAACCAAGCTATACCAATCCTGGACATATACTGAAAAGGGTACCATCTATCTTGCATTTTAAATGTTTGTTAGAAATTGGAAAGTGTGTTACCGAAACTCAAACAACCAACTGAACAAAAAACAGACAAACAAACAGGATTTAGCCCCAAACATTAAAAAAATTCTGATTTTCAGTGTTCTTTAGACAATTTGAATTGCTTTAGTCCTGTGATATGCTTTGCTCTTGTCAAAAATTGTTTTTTATGTTGTTGATAGATGCAAAACCCCTTTACAAACATAAGAGATTATGTAATTGAATGAGGAGATATTGAATGAAGATATTGCTTTTCAGAATGTAAAGTGTTAATTTTGGAAATTCTAGACTTCCATGAGAAGGATATAACTGGAATCCAGGCCCTGCTATTGAGCTCTACAGACTCATCCTATGGTTCTGCCTGGGAGAAGCAAGCTTCATAGTGTGCCAGATTGGCTTCATATCCATTCTTTCCTTGCTCATGGCCTATGCCATTTCTTCTGCCCAGCTCCACCAAATCAAATTCTGCGAGTTTCCTGTCTGCTTCTCCATGACTTCCCTTTCCATGTGTAGAAGCATCTCTATTTCTCACATAGAGTTGATACTTTAACTTGAGTCTCAGGGATGCTTAAATATTGGGCGGGCAGAGTCACACTGGCATGCCTGAGTTCTGAGGTCTACTTATTACCTCACATGGACTTGGGGACTGATCTTTTATGCTGGATACCTAAGGCACTCTTCCATGTTGATCTCCCAGTCATGTTTGCCTTGACAATTTTAACTGGGCGTTCACTTTAATCCATGTTAATTCCACAGACTATGAGCTGGACTCTTTGCCCTGGATTCATGGCAAGCAAACCCTTGCAGGATGAACTGTCAGAAACATTTTCCTGGAAAGAGAAGTTAAGGGTGCAGAATAAAAATAGAATTAGCAATGCTATCTCTAATTGATGTTGATGCCTTCTAATTTTCATCTCATTCATTATATACTTTGTATTTTATGAAACACTTGTTTTATTTTTTAACTAAAGTATAATTATATCATTTTCCATTTAATTTCCCTTCTTTGAATGCCTCAGATGTAATCTGCCCTCTGCTTTCTCTAACACTCATGAGCTATGGACTCTTTTAAAATTTACACACACACACACACACACACACACACACACACATTCATAAACACATACATTTAATATGTTCAGTGTTACTGTATGTATAACATGAATAATATGTTTTTGTGTGTTTGTCTAATATACTTTTATGTATAGCATATAAACCTTTTACAAACTTTACTTTTCCTTCTAAGCTAAATATTTGTATTTCATAAATGTCTTGACAATGTTATGAGGACCAAATTGCTATAATTTATACATGATTGGCTGCCTGTCAGAAAATGAAATGTGGTATTTTGTAATGGCATATTTTGTAACAACAATGCTACACTGTCAGGCATACATAAAGATAGCTCAGCAATTCAATTTTTAGTGCTTTTGAAAGCATCCTTTATCTTTAAGTGTATTGTAAGATTGAACATAGAAAATATTAAATTAAAAAAATTATGCTCACATAAGACATGATTTTTTTTATTTTCTATTTTATATCTCCTGCTAATTATTTGAGGTAAATACGACTCAAATTTAAATAAAATTATTTTAATGATATTAACACAAAATAAATGTTATTGTATTAAAATCAATTTTATATATAAATACCTTTTAAGTAAAGAGAAATAATGAATAGAAAAATTTTAAAATCAAAATAGCACAATTACATTTCCCCCCTAAAGGATGAATTTCTCTCCTGACAGTTTTGATAGACAATTTCCTTTTCTACAGTGAGTAATCTAATTTTAATACTTAAGCAAAAGAATGCCCATTTTAATGTGAGAATCAAAAATTATTGGACACATACTTGTTTTATAAAATCTGAGCAGAAAAATGTATGGAAGTTATGCATTGTAAGGTCTTTGATGAAAATTCAAAAGAGTGCATGTTTTACTTGAGTAAAACAACTTAAACCTTTAGAGTATATAAGTGATAAATAATTTCTAATTACTATCTCCTTAAATTATAACAGAGATGAAAAATAACTACTTTCCTGTACATAGTTCTTATAAGAATGGTGCAATGTTCTGATGAAATAAAAGTGTCAGTTCATCCTTATAGGTTCAGATATGAAAATCTCTAGTTTCCACTTGGGAATGAATCATTTTACACCCCAACCAAAAGCTGGAACTCCAGAGCAACACCTATTAATTAAATCCCTGAGCCAGCTGTGTCCATGGTACAACACCACTGGCAACCAATATGGCACCTACTGAGATGCTAAACTGTCCTCTGTCAGTACCAAGTTCTAAATGAAAGAAAGACACCACCAGAGGGCAATTGCTACCCTTACAGTCTGTTTTGTTACTTGACCACCAATCTATTTTGTTTATTTATTTATCCATTCATTCATATTTATTTATTTATTATCACATATTTCTTTAGAATGTTTTAGATCTATAAACAATTGTGACTGTACTACAAGCAGAAACTTTTTATTTATCCACCCACCTTAATTAATGTCTATGATGATCAGATACACTAGCCAGGTATTCTATGTGGTTTTGTGTTTGCTATTCTTCCAGTGCCTCTCTGGTGAAACAATAAACTTGTGGTTTCTAAACTATGCTTATATTCATAGTCTTTGTGAATGTTCTGCTTCCATTTCTCTGTGCATTTCTGAATCCTTCCGTTGAGTATTGACTATTGTGTTCATTGGTGCTGAGTTTTGCCTCTAACACACTCTGTTGATAGAAAGAAAATGTAGAACAATACATATTGACCCTGGTCTCTCTGTGTGGACATATGTAGAATATATATAGCTGTCTCTGTTGACACCAACCCTAATACTATGAAGAATATTTCAGTCTCTTTACTTGGTAAATTCTCAATTTAATGTTGAGAAATCAGGTTCCTAATTTTACTATCTACTTAGTGAATTACTTAGACTTAGTATTCCAAGTTAAAGATGTATTAGTCAGTATCCCCCATGGGAAGTCGTACTATCCACATGGAGTACAATGATATTTGTTTAGTTCCTTCTTTCTTTTGCTGTACAAAATTTACTCATTTCAATAGGTAATTCTATCAGTTATTTTCCCTTACTATTTAATGTAGTTGTTTTATAGATTTCACTGTTATTAGATGTTCTTGTAATCACTACCTTCCTTGCTGGAAATTTCAAACTCATAGATAAAGACATAGTTTTAGTACTGTTTTCACATGGGTTGAGGAAGCCAATTTATGTGCATATTGAAAATATGACACTAATTAAAGTTTCTTGGAGCATTGAGGATAGACACTGAGAACTGCACATAAAGTCACCACGTAGAAGTAGAAACTTTAAGCACAAAGACAGCCAAGGCTTTCAGTGAATCTCCCCAACTAAGGATGTTGGAAAGTTGCTATATAAAGCAATGACTTTAGTTATATCTAGATGATATAATCAGGAACCATGGTGTCAGTACAATAACTATGCCTCTCATGATGTCTCTACAGACACTGTCTCTACAATCACTGTCTCTCACACTGTCTCTACAGTCACTGTCTCTCACACTGTCTCTACCATCAATGTCTCTCACACTCTCTACAGTCACTGTGTCTCTCACACTGTCTCTACAGTCAGTCTCTCATAATGTCTCTACATTCACTGTCTCTCATGCTGTCTCTATAGCCACTTTCTCTCACACTGTCTCTACAGTCACTGTCTCTACAGTCACTGTCTCTCACGCTGTCTCTACAGTCACTGTGTCTCTCACACTGTCTCTACAATCACTGTCTTTCACACTGTCTCTACAGTCACTCTGTCCCTCAGACTGTCTCTACAGTCACTGTCTCTCACACTGTCTCTACAGTCACTGTCTCTCACACTGTCTCTACAGCCACTCTCTCTGACACTGTCTCTACAGTCACTGTGTCTCTCATGCTACCCTTTGGTTACTTAATTTCTGACACCATTCTGTCCTTATTTCGGACAATGATCAAATTGTTCTTCATTTCCATTACTTTACTATTCAAACAGCCCAATATAAAATAACACCGTACAGTGAGACTTTATGTAATTTCTTAAGATTATCCTATTATCCTTAGCCCATTTTTCTGGTGCTCCATTCAAGTTGTTGTCCCACCTCTGTTTTCATTCTTTAATTTGTCATCCTTTTCCCTGAGTAGTAGTAGTTCATGGAATATTTCTTCTTAATCACCTAAGAGACACTCCTCTGGCCATGGCTAAAGGTTTGTCTAAGGAGATTTAATCAGGAAGGTAAGATCTATCAAAGATAGATAGATCTTTTATAGAGTAACCATTTGCTCACTAAAAGTATGTGTATTTTCTGATATTTCAAAATACTCTAAGTATTTCTCAAGTGGTCACTGCAGATAATTTATTAGAATTTACATTTTCAAGGATTAACATCTCAGAGTATAAATTCTTCCTTCTGCATAGCATTCTAGGTACAATCTAATTCATAAGAAAACTGTCAAAAAAAAAAAAAAAAGAAAAGAGAAACATATTTCATGCAAGACATGTATCATGTTACATTTTCATTGCCAAACCCTGATTGATCCAGAGTTTCCAAATTTCACTGCATTTATCTTTGTTACTGTCTAGAATTTATTCATTCTGGTAGCTGTGCCATTTGCAGCCATATCCCTCTGAATGTGCCTGACCTCATATGCCAGTTGTGTAGATATATATCTTGGTGTTTCTATCTCCCCTTGTACCTCTCTTCTGCTTTCCTTTCCTCCTTCTCTCTGGCCCTTGCTCCACTCCTCCCTCTATTCCTCCCTTCCCTCTTTTTGTATTTTGTATTTGAGACGAAAACTTGCTCAGAAGACCATAACAGTCTCAAATTTGTGATTTCCCATCATTTCAGGTTCCAGAGTTCCAGAATTGTAGATGTGTACCACCATGCTGGTTTGAAATTAATTTAAAAAATTATGTCTTGAGGTCATAATGTAATTACATAATTTTCCCTATTTTCCTTCTAAACCCTGTCATATAACCTTCCTTCCAAATTCATGGAGATTATATATATATATATATATATATGCATATATATATATATATATATATATCACTTGTTTGAAAATTCTCTTTGAAGCAGGCAGAAATTATAGAAAACTACAACTAATAATATTCAGACTTATGCAGCCCAATCTCAAATCAAACATCTCTAACACAACTCCTGCATCTAAGGTATTTGGGTCCTTGTAGAAGAGGAGGTAGAAAGATTACAAAAAACTAAGGGAACAGGGAGTTTATGGTGAGACTGTGTTTTCTGGGAATGCCAAAAGCTACACCCCTATAGCCTCACCAACAAGACTAAACCTGAACTGAACAAGAACAACATAAATATCAACTACTATTGTCTCACAGAAATGGGTGCATCCCGGTGAGCTCCTCCCAATCTATGGGAGTGGACTGGCTTGATCCTGTGAGAATCCCAGAAGCAGCCTCAGCTGCTCCAGATTACCTTGACAGCTAGAGCTGCTGTATGTACTCTTAAGTGCTGACAGAATTTTAAGTAAGAAAAATTTTTGGAACAAATACAGAGGCATTTATAAAAGTCACAAATGCTGCAAGGTATTAACCTGATCAAAATTACTGAATGAAAAAAAATGAATTACTATAGGTTTAAAAGAAATAAAATAAAATCAATATTTTGGTAGTTCCTTATTTAAAATTCTGTTTAAGAATAACAAAAGAAAATCATTTAACATCTTAGAATCCAAATAAAAATTACTCAAATGAAATATACATATTTTATTTTTATTTTTTCTGAATCCTGTTTTCCTTTTCTTAACTTTTAAAATTACATTGGATATCACTTTTCCTCAGGCAAATTTATGTTCTAATTTTGAAGAAAATGGAGATGAGAGAAAGCAGAAAACTTTTTAAAGTGTATCAATTGTACAAAATGTTTGAAATATTGTTTTGTGAACATATTATTTTAAACAAGATAAAAGATATTGGACTGATATATATGATGTATGCGTGTATATATATATATTATATGCATATATATTATATGCATGTACATATACACAATGCATAGGTATATTATGTCATTACATATATTCTTGCTCTATATTTATATAGGTAGTAATTATAAACAGCTATCAGACATATCGTAAATTAAACCCAGCATAGACTTTTTATTTTGGTTTTGTTTTGGTGTGAATATGTAGGTGGGGGTAGTTAATACATAACGTGAGTACATTAACTGGCACAGGTGCTTGTGAAAACCAGATGTTGATATCAAGTGTTTTTGTCAATTATTTTGCACACTCGTTTTTGAAATAGAGTCTCTATCTGACTTGCAGTGTTACTGCTTGGATTGCCTGATGCGTCATCAAAATCCAGCCTCTTCTGATTTACATCCAATAAAGCACAGGAGTTAAGAGCACTTGCTGTCCTCTGGCTTTCTGTGTGTTGCTCAGATTCAGAACTTATGTCTTCACATTCTAGTGGAATAAGCACTTTACCCATTGGACTATCTTCTCAGTCTTATAATTCAATATTTGATGATCAGAATCATCTTACTGTTTCTTTTTTCTGTCTTTAAAATTTAGAAGAACAACTATATCAACCAACCAGACCCTTCAGAGCTCCCAAGGACTAAACCATTAGCCAAAGGGTACATGGTGGGGGATGCCCATGGCTCCAGATGGATAAGTAGCGGAGAATTGCCTTATCTGGCGTCACTGGGATGGAAACCCCTTGGTCCTGTGGAGGTTTGATGATCCAGGTTAGGGGAATGCTAGGGCACTGAGGCAGGAGTGGGTGTCCGGGTGGGGGAGCATCCTCATAGAGGCAATGGGGAGGGGATAGTGCACTTGTGGAGAGAAAACTGGGAAGGGAGATTTGAAATGTAAATACATAAAATAACCAATAAAAATGAAAAAAACTGTGAAATATAATTATCAAGGAATATAGAAGTTTGTTTTATTTGGCTATAAAGTGGCCTCAAAGGCCCATGTACTACATACAGGATTGACCAATAACTTTGTGCTGCTATTCATATGAGGCCCTCAAGAGACTGTTTCTAGGAGGTCTTCAGGTCATTAGGGACCTATCACTGAAGTGGCTGAGAGGATGTAGCGTCTTCCTACTTAGTTTATGTTCAGGCTTGTAGATACGCCTACCTATTTCCTACATTATTCTGTTTTCCCAAAAGTTTAAAGCCAATGGAAGCAACTGACATGTACCAGAAATCTCCAAAGCACTGAGCTAAAATAAGCATTTTACATAACTCCAGTGTTTGATGTAATCCTAATCCATATGAACTCCATCATCTATGCTCTGTGTGAGCAGAAGGAACCTGATTCTGGTTAAGTGTTAATTAGCGCACATGAGTGGATGATGTAGTTCCAGCCTCTTCCTTAATGTACTCAGGTGCTTCCCCAACAGCTTTAAAAGCTTTCTTGCTACAGCTTCAGTGGAGCTGAGTTCAACTATCTCCAGGCTGTCCTCTTCAAATCTGTCCTGTCTATTGAGCTTGCCAGGTGCAATATTTTCTTTATTAAGAGGGTGAAAGTCCTTAAATTTCATTTCTGTAGGCCTGGGACTTGAATTGTTACAGTGAAAGACAAGAAATATAAACGATGGAGCTGTGGCTTCCTCAAAGGAATCAATGGCATTGAAATAGAAAATTAGGAGCTGTTGCCCTGGAAAGAAAGAATTTTAACACTTAATATAAACCAGTAAGATTGTCTCCTGAGTTTTAAGGGTTAGAATAAAATGGTGAAGTATTTTGTAGTTAAATAATTAGTACTTGAGCATCTTTTCAAACACAGATTCTTTTTAGAAGACAGCTTTTAAGATCTTTTTGTCAACAAAGGGTTTTTGTTTGTTTGTTTGCTTGCTTTTTTAGGTTATGAAATTCCTTAGATAACCTTGGGCTATTGTTACCAAGATACAGTTAAGGGAGAAGAAGAAAACCAAATCCTAAATCTTGAGAAAGATTAACTCAATACTACAGGAAGTCAAATTATTAGTTTCATTATAGAATTATTATACTGAAATTGTTGCCTTTTTCTATTTTTTGCTTATTTATTTATTTATTTATTTATTTATTTACTTATTTACTTATTTTCTGAGCTGACAGAAAAATTAATTTGGGATATTGCTGTTCCTCTTTGGCAATGCTATGCCTTATCTTAGCAGGGGGACAGCAAAGGTCTAGACAGTGACATTCTGATTAGAATCTGCAGGACTTCACCAGGGTGATGGAAAAATGAGCTGCAAGTCCCTGCACGGTCTCTACCACTGATTAGAGCTCAATATTAGTTTTCTTGCTCTTTGTTGCAGACAGCTTGCTGTCTAGAATTAGAAATATGAAAGACATAGCCACTTCACACTGTGCAGAGAATTTTCTCTGTTCTCTTGCCTTCAGAAGGCAGATGACTTGCCAAAGTTTCCTGAAAATATAATATTAGATACAGAGGCAAAAGAGTAGATCTACGTACGGTTTCTTTCTAACAGTTCCTATCACATGTTCTGTGTGTCTGTCCCTGTCAGTTATGTTTAATGGAAGAAGAATCCAGTTGTCTTTGAGCAAAGAGAATTTGATGGCATATGTAGTTAGGGACACTCACCCATATGTAAGTTTTGTGGTTATGCTGAAATTTGAAGGGCTTTTGAGTTGTGTTAATGCTGCAGGACAAGTTGATGCTGGAGGGGCATCATTGGAGAGATGGCATATCAATACTTACATGGTTCACTGTACTAATAATTTTCTAATACACAAATATTATAACACTGTGTCATATATCTTTGTTAAATAAAAATTTCAGAGAACCAAATTATCTATGAAATTGAAAGGTTTATTGCACAATTATACAGGCTACCCAAGAAATAGAACCATTCATGGAACATTTCCTATACGCCTAACAGTAGTGTGGACAATAACAGTTTAGAAAATGTTCTCAGACTGGAGGAAAGAATTTTATAGATTCTCTGTGTTGTTTGTTTTATCTTTATTATTGTTGTTGTACTGGAGATTGAGTATAGACCCTCCCACATGTTAAGGAAACACTCTACTGCTGGACAAGACTCACATCCCATTTAAAAATATACTTTGAGGAATGGCTGCACTATAGCACACATACACTGTGGACAGAAAAGGGCAAGGTGAATGGAGGGCTTTAATGACAAAATGATATTCCATAAAATGATATTATATAATATCATATTAGTGAATGAAAACAGAAATTTCTCTTTGGAAGTTTGATGAAGAGTGAGTCCAAATTTGCATCCTCAACTTCTCTCCCTGTCTTCCATCTGAGGTTTTTGGTTACTATTTAGTTTATGACAGTTGTCTTCTATAGGTGCCTGATCTGTCCCTAATTACCTTAGTTAACTTACTGTTCTATTACAATGTTATTAAATATAGCACAGGGGTTAGCAGCTTCTGTTGTTTGTTTGGGTGTAAATGTTTGCCTGTGACTCAGCTGCTTGTTAGGTCTTTAAGAGGATAGTCATGATAGATCCCTTTTGGTGAGCCCTCTATAGACTCATTAATAGTGTCAGGCCTTAGGGCTCTCCGTGAGCTGGTTCCCACTTTGGGCTATTTCCTGTACCTTTTTTTTCTCAGGGTCTTCTGCATTTCCCTTTCTGCAGTTCTTTCAGAAAGGGACAGTTCTGGGCCAGACTTTTGATGGTGGGATAGCAACCTCATCCCTCACTTGGTACCTCTTCTCTCTCCTCAGTGTAAGGCATTTTATGTAGGAGTCCCCACATTGAGCACTGAGGGTCTTGTCTGCTGGCTCTCAGGGCTTCAGTTCTTTCTCCCCACCCAATACCAGATCATGTTCCCTGGTCGCCTATTCTCTCAGGTTCTTCCCTAGATCCCGGCCTTGTGATTGCTTTCTTCTCCACACCATGTGGGACTGAGGCAGTCTTTTTGTTGACCTTTTTGAGTTCTGTAGACTATATCTTGGGTATTCTGTACATTTTTATTATTAATTTTTTGCTAATACCAACATATTGGTGAGTACATACCATGCATGTCCTCATTTACCTCACTCAGGATGATATTTTCCAGCTCCATCCATTTGCCTGCAAAACTCAGGATGTTTTTGTTCTTAGTGGATGAGTAGTATTCCATTGTGTAAATAATCACATTTTCTGTATCCATTCTTCTGGGTTGCTTCCAACTTCTGGCTATTACAAACAAGGCCACTATTAACATAATAGAACACGTGCCCCTGTAGCATGATGGGGCGTCTTTTGGGTATATTCCAAAGAGTGCTATTGCTGAATCTTTAGGTAGATCTATGTCCAATTTTGGGTGAACCTTCAAATTTATTTCCAGAGTGGTTGTACCAGTTTTCAATCCCGGCAACAATGGAAGAGTGTTTATCTTTCTTCACATTCTTGCCAACATGTGTTGTCACCTGAGGTTTTGATGTTAGCCATTCTGGTTGGCATGAGGTAGAAACTCAGGGTCTCTTTGATTTGCATTCCTATGATCACTAAGGTCTTTGAACATTTCCTTAGGTTCTTCTCAGCCATTGGAGATTCTTCTGTTGTAAATTCCCGGTTTAGTTCTATACCCCATTTTTCGATTGGGTTTTTTTTTTTTTTCCTCTAGTGGTTAGCTTCTTGAGTTCTTTATATATTTTGGATATTAGCTTACTATTAGATGTGGGGTTAGTGAAGATTTTTCCCAGTATGTAGGTTGCTGATTTTTCTTATTGACTATGTCATTTGCCCTATAGAAGCTTTCTAGTTTCATGAGGTCTCATTTGTCAGTTCTTGATCTTAAAGCATGTGCCACTGGAGTTCTGTCTAGGAAATTTCCTCCCATGCCAATGTGTTCAAGGTTCTTTCCCATTTTCTCTTCTGTTAGATTCAGTGTATCTGGTTTTATGTTGAGGTACTTGATCCACTTGGACTTGAGCTTTGTGCACGATGACAGACACGGGTTCATTTTCATCTTTTTACATACAGACAGCCAGTTAGACCAACACCATTTATTGACACTTTCTTTTTTCATTGTATATTTTTGGCTTCCTTGTCAAAGATCGAGTGTCAGTAACTGTGTGGTTTTATTTTGGGGTCTTCAGTTCTATTCCATTGATCAACCTGCCTGCCTGTGTACCAATACCATGCAGTTTTTGTCACTATTGCTCTGTAGTAAACTTGAGGTCAGAGGTAGGAATTTCCCCAGCTGATCTTTCATTGTTAAGAATTATTTTCACTATTCTTGGGTTTTTGCCTTTCCAGATAAATTTGAGAATTGTGTTTTCCATGTCTTTGAGAATTGTGTGCAGTGCCTATTCATTGTATTTCCCTTATACCTCAAATCCTTTCAGTTTCTCTCTTCCCCTCTATATCCATTGAACTTTATGTCTGTCAAATACATTTGGTCCTGCATGTATATTCCTGGGTGTGTTCCCTTTTCCTGTAGTGTAGTACCTTTACATAAAAAAAAAAAAAAAAAAAACAAGACTCCTGCACCAAAGCTATTAATTTCCAATGGCTTCTTATCTTGGATTTTATTCAGATTGAGCTTTTGTAGGTCTGTATACTCTCTCAACTGTTGTAAATTCAAAGGTCAAAGTACCCTACTGTTTCTTGACAATATCTTTTCCTTTCAATTCATAAGTCATTCACTGTCTCAGATTTTACTTTCATTCTGCTTCCTGTTATACTGCACTCTCATAGCTATAGGAGGAGCATCAACCAATGGGGACATATGCCTTTCCACCATACTAGACCTCTAAGAAGTAGCTCATGTAGCATTGTTTCAGGCTGTGGTTTGAAATACTTGCCAACTTAAAAATAATCATGTTGGAATGCAAGTAAGTGAAAGTAATACTATTTTAGAAACACGCTTTGACTCATTCTAATTTACATAAAAATAAATCTTTCATAAACTATCATTTCACAACTATAGATTACTCACAGACTGTACCTAATTTGCAGATATGAAAAGTAGAAATGGAATACATGTATGACCTTTGTCTACATGAAAAAACTGACCCTGGTGTTATAGTTTTAAGAAGCCTTCTGGGTGGTTTCAAATCCCTATCATATCCTACCTTTCCCTCTGTTTTTCTGCACTAATTTATGTATTCTCATATTAGACCTTCTTATTTCAGGTGATAATGGCTGCAGAGGTCTCAGGAGAGAAAAAAAAGATATGAACTTATAACCAGTGTTTCTAGATCTTTATCATCATTAGAGAACACAGAGAATCACACTGTAGGTGTGAGCATGAGTAACTCAGGATCAGTAGGCCCTGTAGGCATTTGTGAGACATTTTTTCATCAATAAACTTAATGGGGGAAGGATTATCCATGGAAAATTAAAAAATAGGAATAAATGTGTTAGTCTTCTCTCATAGCTTCATATGAAGTTTTCTGATTTATGGGTTTGTTTGTTATTGCTTTCATTGATGTTGTGTGAGACTGAGTTTGACATAGCTTGAACTAGCTTTGAGTTACTGTTGCATCTGCCTTATTTTCTCAAGTTCTGAAATTATAGGAGCTAGCTGCTATGCAAGACTGGTAATTTGAATGTGTCATATCATCAGAATGTGTCATATAACAGGGAGAGCCAACATCATGATCCAGCTAATATGGAACCAACATATAATGAGATAAAGGATGACTAATAGCTAATGATTTTTCTCGAGGGCACATGGGGCACAGTGGGCTCTAACAATGTCTTATCACAGAGCAGTAACCAGACTCCTGACTCCTGTTGTCACTAGAGGCTTCTGTTGCATTAGTCTTTAGTAGCCATGTAGTTCCCTATTTCACTGTTACCCAGTCTGTCCCATTCTAGTCATAGGTAACTCTGCATCTCAGGAAGTTTTGGTGCCCACTTTACTAAATGTCAGTTTACTTCCTACTGTGTGTATGGTCCAAGCCTTTGAAGAAGAAATAATTAACCTCTTGATCATAGCTCGGTTACTCTAGCTTAATGGAAAGCTACTCATTAGTAAGTTGAACAAAGCCATCTCAGTTCTTATTTTTGTCCCATCTTATTTCTTTTCAAATTAGCTCCTTAAATGGCAAGAATAGAACTTTAACTCCTGGATTAAATTCCAGCCTCCTACATGGATGGTTTTGATTCCCATCTGCTTAACATAGGAAGTGACATGATTTTCATTAATTCATAATGATACAAGGAAGTCTCAGCTTCATCAACTCTGTTGGTGTGTACAGAAACTAAATTATTTACAAACTGTACTATTCTAACTGTGTTTGTAAAGATCAGTAATGAAGTCTTTGGTAAACAAGTTTATTTGTTTATTTTTTTCTGTACAATGACCTAACATCTTCCCTTGTGAAATATTTAAAAACTTTATTAATTGCAACATACATTCTCTCTAAACATGATGTCTTTACTGGGCATGAAGGTGACCTTCAAGTAGGCTGCATGCATTATGAAATCACATGGAAGGTGTTTGTATATTTGCACACACAGCTTTCCTAATATTAGTTCAATTGCTTCTGTTGGATTCTCTCAGTGATCAGTGAAATTAAGGACCAAAAAGTGGACGACAAATGTGCTGGACGATGAATAGCACTCTACACCAGCTGGGAGAAATACAAGCTGGCCTACACAAGCACTCCCTAAGCTGTCCAGAGGCTCTCCCACTTCCAGCACTGCCTTTGATGGAGGATTTGGAAAAGAACTCCCATTACAACACAATTAGTTCTTTAGTGCACTGCAAAGGCACTCTGTAGAGTACTCCAAGGTTCATAAAGAAGTAAAGTGCATGTCCAGAGCGGGCGGAAGAGAGAGAAGCAACAGAAAAAGCTGTAATGGAGTGAAGATATGACTAAGAGCTGCTGGAGACAAGCTGCTCACTATGGTATGAATCAGTTCCAGCTCTAGGATGAAACATCAGGTTTGAGGTTTATAGTGATGCTAGATTCATGGATTCATAGAAGTTTATGAAACTACTTTATGGACAGCACCAGCAGACAAATGTAGTTTGTTACTTTAAGAGCACCAGTGTTTAACCTGAAGATCTGTAAAGGGAGAATACTGTGCCCAGTCAGTCAACAACCAGATGCATGCATAATTTATTCTCAAAAAAGAAGCAATTCTCATTTTGTTCTGTAGAATTATGAAGTTATAACAACCAACTCTGAAGACCCTGGGCATAGCTGGCTAACTCAAACACAATCTATAGTTTTTTTGTTTTTTTTTTTTTTTTTTATTGTTTGCTTGTTCTTATTTGTTTGTTTCTGTGCTTTTTGTGTTTTTGTTTTGGTATTTTTTGTCATATTATTCTTTTCTCTTCTTTAAAATTTGTTTTGGTTTTCCTTTGTGTATCTGTGTCTCTTTTCCTTTTCTCTGAGAGACATAGTATAGAGGGTGTCTCTTATGTACTGTTTGGAAGCATCATCTATCAATTAAAAATCTGATGGCCAATGGGATGAGGCAGGATTAGAAGTTAGGGCATTTGGAAGAGAGGTAAATAGCCATGTGGCATACATACACTAGAATGAATGGATTATATAAGTTATAAGCTAGTAGAAGCAGGAAACCATGTTGAAGCTATTTTCCTTGACTATTTTTAATCAGGACTTTTCTTAGGCATTTATACCAATTAATGTATTTAACTATTCTAGTAAAATAGCAAATTTTTGTCTTCCTTAATGACCATTATGAGACAAATATGTATGTTTATGAATATAGGCATTTATGAAAATGTGGTTTTAAGTATATTAATGGTATATACATCATGCATTTTATATCTAAAATATTTTCTATGAAAATATATACCATGGTGTTTTTCTGATTTACTTATAAAACATGGACTCCTCTACTCATTAAATGATCTATTCCCTCATGTGTACATTATAAAGACATGCATGTCTTTTTTTTCAGATAGGCTTGCCATTTTATTTAGTTCCACAATTATCTTTGTTTTACTGTTAAGAAAATTGGAATCTATAAAACAGTTCTCTGTGGATGTACATCTTCTCTGAGTTTCTTTAGAAGAGTTGCTGTTTTTCTGCCTTCTTCTTTGAAGAGACTGCATTGCTTCTCTTCAGGTCCCTGTGCATCCCCCACAGTGTCTATCACTGTTAAAGGCAATGGCTTTTTTTTTTTATTTTTGCCTTTAACATAAACTTTATTCACTTTGGTTTATATCGTCTGGGGACCATGTATGTGACCAATCCCTATGTTAGTGTTTCTTATTGGATATTTCCTGCTTTGGGCCTTTCTGCAAAAACAACTTCCTGTTTTCTCAGCCAGTGTAGCAGTCTGTCTTGAATAGAATTTATTTTTTCTGTGCATAGCATCAGACAACCGAGTGTGCTTCACTTTATACCTCCATTTCGCTTGAGTTTTATTGATTTTGCTACTTTAGAGTACAATATGTTTTAAATTTATTTTCCATTTTAGCCATGCAAATCACAGTAGTGTTCAACATATTTTTCTGAACTTTCATTCTCTTTCATTTGGTTATGATTCTGCCTGATTATCCACCACAAACAGTTCTACAGTAATCACTGCTCTTCTATTCTAAAGGTGTCTTTGCCCCGGACATGGATGTGTGCATATTCTACATATTTGTACTCATTTGCTTCCTTCGCCCTCTGCATAACCATATATAATTCTTTATTATGAGGAAAGAACAGCCCAATATCATTTTTCTCTTTCACCTTAGTCTAGGATGGTGACTCAAAGTCCTCTCACTTCTGTTCTCTACACTGTGGAAATCTAGACAGGCTTTTACATTTTCCTTTCTTCTATTTTCCTGATCATAAGTTTTTGCCTTGATATTTTAATTCATTTCATTCCAAAGTGTTTCAAGGCACATTAACTCTGTGTGCTTGTGTGTGTGTGTGTGTGTGTGTGTGTGTGTGTGTGTTTCCATTTCACGAATCATTATTTAGTATTCATATCAACATCTAAAAAAGAACACCATTCTCTGTTTTGATGTAAAATTCATGGTTTACTCAATGTCTTCTCTTGTGAATTTCAGGCCTCTTACCTGATTTTTTAATATCTGATTGGTCACTTTCTCAGTAGATGTTTTATGGGTAGGAGTGATACTGAATATTTCCTATATTGTTCTAATGTACAGAGTACCACCTCCATGGAAGGCCTCTTTATAAGCTGCTGGTACCTGGTCAGAGTAGCCCTTCCTTCACTACTCTAGTGTCTGCTTTTTACTTCACCATCTTTAGACAACAAGCTTTATTTCGTTCCCCCACCTCCCATCTCTCTTTTTCTCCCCCTCTCTTTTCGATGCTCATTTATAAAATATTTGATCAAGAATAAGGGCCTGCTACTAAGGTAGTAGTCTCAGGCTTGCAGCTGTCTGTAAGGATCAAGAGTATATAACACTTCAACATTAGAGGGACAAAGAATATTGTCTTACTAATCACTTCCTCTCTAGTGCTGTGAAGGCCAAGCAGAGAACACGCTAATATCCCATCTTCATAAATCTTTAGGCATAGATGATTGTCTGCAGTGACTTCACTTAGACAATAATTACCTTATTGCAGACAGATTCCTGGGCACTTTGCTCTCCATTAAGATATAGTTTAGATGGGAAAAAAGACTTTTCTGTGTTACTTTTTTGTGTTATTACTAGTACTTAAATGAGTGCTATTATAATTTAATGAATGAATAGATGTACTTTCAAAGTAATATTGAATGGTAAACTGGCATGAAGATTTGAAAATGCTTGTAATAACGTTGTAAGTATTACTCTGTTTTTGTTATAATATAATAAAACATTTTTCTTCTGTAAACAGGAATGCAACTTTCTTGACTTTTGAGAATTATAGTGAACAGATTCAATCTTTACATTTAGATTTATTTTCACTGAATGAAGAAATATAAATTATTCATCATGTAATAAATACGAGGAGGCTCTAAACCTGTAAATATGAGTTTTAGTATACATCTCCTAAAATACCAATACCCTCAGAGATCTTCACCTTCTAAATAGTAGATAAAATATATTAAATAAGCATGAGTTTATTGGCATCAATGTCTGGCTCTTTTCTGTGATGTTTATGATATCCAAATTACAAAGAAATTCAAACCCAAGGCCATGACTGATGAACAGAATAAACTCATCCTCTTTATCTATAGTGAAAACAGTGACAGAAATATGGGTTCAGGTTGGAAAAGCGATGTTTCTACATGGGGAAGTTAACAGTGATAGGTTGAGGACACGGGGCCATGTCACAATTAAAGCCATATGTTATATTTTACCAACTTGGGCTACACATATATTCTAAAAATATGGTCATTAAAAATCTGCTACAATGAATAAAGAACAAACTGTCATTATTAGTTTATATGAAATAAAAAATACTCTAATTTTTTTTTTGTTAGGAAGTATTGGAAATTAAGGATTTTACTACCTCCTCCCTCTCTCCCTCCTGTTTCAGTAAATATTAAATGATAGCTTAAGCCTTTGTCCCCCTCTAGTGTCGGCACCCGTGGGACCATGTGACACTAAGGGGATCTCTATCTTTATGCTTCAGGCCACCTCTAAGAACTCAGACATGGTTCACTCTACTGCCCCTGCTGCTTATGTTCAGGTGGATATGACTGCCATGACACGTTGTTTTCACTCACTTCCCCTTGGCATATTGTTGCTAAGACTTAGACACACACATCCCTGAAGGTTGTCCTGAAGCTGTTTGTATTTTAATGTTAATTGCACTTCCCAAAGAAGGGCTCTCTAGTCACATGACTCCAACTGAACCTTCCCATTTTAATTAGTAAAATAAAGGAAAGCTGGGCAGGGTGAGGGAATTAGAGAGGGCTTTGAGGTCTGAAGAAGGTCAGAGGACAAGGATGGAGGTTAGAGGTCAAGGCAACATGGAGCTTCCCAAGGACCAGCTGGACCTAGGTAGGATTTATTGGTATTAAAAAGCTGAACATAAAAGATGTTACAGGTCTACTATCTCATATAGAAGGGCAGTTTGTATCTTTATCTATTTGATGCAATTTTGTTGTGTAGAGGGTTTGTGGTTTGAGAGTTGAGTGTATAAATCTGTATGAAAAGCTATCAGGCTGTAGAGTTGTATTTGTGTGGGATTTTGGGGGTACAGAAATACCCAGGGACAGAGGCAGAGAACTGGCGGTAAAAAACCGCCAAGGGAAGGGAGTTGCACAGACGAGTTGAGCCATGGTGGCAGCTCAGACCGGGCAACAGAGGAGCATGCAGCTCTGAACTAAAACTGGGCTTGAGGAGTGAGACCTCAGAGCTGGTAAAGAGATAAACAGATTAGTATTTTTTTAATATTTACTGCAATGCATCCCAACTTTGTGACTGGTTTTATTCACTCTGCCACTACAGCCTTTGAACTCAATGTAGTCACATTAAAGAACACACCAAACTACTCTGATCCAAGAGGTATAATTTACCAACCTACATAAGTCAAATGATTTTGTACAATTCCATCCCTTATTAAACAGTGATAACAACCTTATTTATGAAGATATGCTCCAAGAGAAACATACACATCTGCCTCCATCTTTATTCCTTCCTGAATCTCCTCTCTCCCAATCTCTGCCTCCTGACTCCTCTTCTGCTCCTAGACCTTTCCCTACCTCTCTCCTGTCCAATCATGCATCACCTTAACATAAACCTACACCCTCCCTCCCTTCCCACCACACTCTACCCCTTTTACCTTGGTCCTAATTTGAAAAAGCAAATGTTTTCTACCTACAGGAAATTAACTGATTACCTTGAAATCACAGGGTCCTGTGATTGGCTTTGTGCTTGCAGCCTTGTTTATCACTTAGCATGGGAACTTACTGCATCCCTGTTGACAGACTGAGTGCTTTACTATGTGCTTTCCATTCATTAACTTCATCTCTGTTGCACTTGGGATTTAATAAAAAGACTTGCAATAGAAGAAAACACTTTTTCCTGTTTCTTCTCAATGCTCCAGAGGATCTTTCTCATTATTTTTTACTAGACCATCCTCAAATTCCTGGCCCTAAGTAATCGTGATAACTCACCTTTATCCATAAGACTTTCTCTTAGATCATGCCTTTACTTCTAATCACTGGTGAGTGGTGATTTCCATCCTCAGATTTAAAAAAAAAATTTGGATGCAAACATTCTCCTTTCTTCTTTGCAAATTATTTAATCAATAAATTAGTTTTATTCACTAATAGTTTTTCATCTTCTTCCATTTTTAATAATTTAATGCATATTCTTTCATTATCTTTTCTCTTCTGCTTAGGATTTATTTTTTTATTCACAATACAGAGTCTTCATAAAATAAACCAGACAAGGGTCAGTTCATTTACCATAGAGAAATGAACTTGTCTTCTGTGGCTGTGGAAACTCTTTACCATCCGTGATGCAAATATTTCCAAAAAATTAATTCTTTCCTCCACAATAAGCATTCATTATTTCAATTCTTTTTCTTCTAGAAAACCCTGGTTAAGACAATAAGTGATGCTCTTTGTGAATTAGTACCCTGGGAAATGCAGGATGCAGTGGTGACTTTTCACTGCCATTGTAGCTACAATGGGTGTGGTTTTGTTTCTACTTGGGAAACTCCTTAATTTTATCTTGCTACCTAAAAGCAATTTAGAGCTTTTAGAATACACTAATTAGAAAGGAAAACAGGAGGTTAATACATACTTAATAGCGCAAGTCTCATGGTTCTGCCACAACAAACATTAGTGATATTCTTACATATTCCAAATTGAAATCAATATTATACTTCGATCATGTGCCATTTGGGATATTTCATTAAACTATCTTGCCCCCAGTTTAAAGGAGTATGAGCTGATGGAATTACATGTTTCAGCTCTGTAGAACAGACACTGTATTTTTATTCAAGCATCATGAAGCATGTTTATTTCTCTGGGCAGAAAGATAATGATTTTTGTAAACTTTGTGCATTTATGTGAGATTGACTAATTATCAAATAACTAGTTTTTATAAAAAAAGATCATTGCTGACTTTTGCCCTTAGAAGGATGCCTTGGATATATTCTAAAACAGTCGGGCTAATGAAAATATTGAAAGTAGGAACTTTAATAAAGTCTCAGTTCACAATTGATTTTTTCATCTGTTAACAAAAAAAATTCATAAAGAAAATATTTACCTTGAAAATGTCTCCTGGGACTGAAATCTCTCTGTAATTTGTTCTTCTATGATAATTACAGCCTCCACATTTCCCATTAATCCATGAGACCAAGATGTGCACAGTGATAACTGGGAAATAGTCTTTTATATTCTTTATATTGTCATCTTGTTTCTCTCTCTCTCTCACCACTGCTACTGTGCAGATCATCATTTTGTATCATCTAATAGATTCATCTTTTTTTGATGAATTACAATGTGTCAAGGACAGTTCATGTGCATTAGGTGATTATTATTATAAAATATGTATCATACTCACGTTCAATAAAATGTAACTGGAAACATTATTAGGAATATATCAAAATATTAAATTTAAGACCTCATTTTGATTGAGAATAAAGTTGAGTCCTACTAAGTACTCTAAAGTTTTTCTACGTTGATTGTTCTAGTATTTAATTGGAGTAATTTGGAGATGTAGAATCCATTGCATCAATATTGTTTTCAGTTTTATTACATATTCTCTATATTTACATTTCAAATGTTATACCCTTTCCCCCCACTCCCATTCCTTCCCCTCAACTTGCTTCCATGAAGGTGCTCCTTCTCCCAATCACCCTCTCCACCTCAGTGCCTTGATGATATTGTTTTTCCCATGAGGTTGCAAACACTTTTTAACTCCTTCAGTCCTTTCTCTTGCTCTTTTGATGGGATCCCCATGCATCAATATATTATTAAACATTAAATAAATACAATTATTATAATGTTTCTGATGGTGCTGCCTTTATAAATAAACTAAGACTTATTTCAATTGAGTTTTAAATATATATGAAATGACAAATATAATTACTATTACATCTCCTGTACGGAGTAAAAATGGATTCTTGAGTATTAAAAGATATTTTCGACAGTGGAGATCCAGGGACACAGGCCTGGTGAGAAGGCATTCCAAGTAGCCGGGGAGCAGAGAGATCTCTGCCAAGCATGAAGAAAGTGCCCCCACCTTGCTTGGTTCAGGGAACCAGTAACCCAGCATTGGGCTGTTTGTTCCCAGCCGGAGGCCTTTGGGTGCAGAACAGGCACTCAGGACATCCGGCACCAGGAATAGCGGAGATCCCGGGACACAGGCCAGGTACAAGGGAGAGGCAAGAACCAATCACTGACAAGAAGAACACATATAAACACAGACAACAAGATGGCAAGAAGAAAGTGAAAGAACGTACCCCAGGAAAACAAAGACAACATGGCAACACCAGAACCCAGCTCTCTCATCACAGCAATCAGCAGAATGCCAAACACTCCAGAAAAAGAAGACTCAGACCCAAAATCATACCTAAAGATGATGATATAGATTCTTAAACAAGAATGGGAGGAAAATCATAAAGAATTGGAAGCTTTTAAAGAGGAAACAAGAAAAACACTCAAAGAACTCAAAGAACTAGAGAAAAACAGAACCAAAAAGATGAAGGAATGGAAGAAGGAATTTAAAACGGAAATGGACACAATAAAGAAAAAACTAAAAGAGAAAACCCTAGAGGTAGAAAACCTAAAAAAGAAATCAGGAGTCACAGATTCAAGCATTTCCAACAGATTACAAGAGATGAAATCTCGGGGGCTGAATACAACTTTGAAAACATAGAAAAAAACAGTCAGAGAAGATGGAGAAACCAAAAATGTCCAGGAGATCCAGGATAATGAGATGACCAAACCTAAGGATAATAGGAATAGAAGAGGGGAAAGAATATCAACTAAGAGGCACAGTAAATATCTTCAACAAAATCGTAGAAGAAAACTTCCCTACCCTTAAGAATAAGATGACCATGAGCATAAAACAAGCCTACAGAAACCCAAATATGTTGGACCAGGAAAGAAATTTCTCCCGACTCTTAATAGTCAAAATGCCAAGTGCCCAAAGCAAAGAAAGAATACTAAAAGCAGTAAGGGAAAAAGGTCATGTAACATATAAAAGCAGACCAATCAGAATCACACCCGATTTCTCAACAGAGACTATGAAAGCTAGAAGAGCCTGGACAGACATCATGCACACCCTAAGAGAGCACAAGTATCAGCCTAAGCCTCTATACCCAACAAAACTCTCAATCACCATAGATGGAGAGACTAAGACATTTTAAGGAAAATCTTAATTAACACAATATCTGACCACAAACCCAGCACTACAACAAATTATAGGTGGAAAACCCAATACAAGAGGGGAACTACATCCTCTTAAAAACAAGAAAACTTGTAAGCTAGAAAACCAAAAGAAGAAAGACCCATAGGCACAATTCAACCTCCAAAAGCAAAAATAGCAGGAAAAAGCAACCACTATTCTTTGATATTTGTTAACATAAATGGACACAATTCCCCAAAAAAAGATATCGGCTATCAGACTGGATACATAAAAAGAATCCAGCATGTTGCTGCATACAAGAAGCTCATCTCAGAGACAAAGACAGATGCTATCTCAGAGTAAAAGGTTGGGAAAAAATACCTTCCAAACAAATGGCCCCAAGAAGCAAGCTGCAGTGGCCATTTTAATATTGAATAAAATAGATTTTCAACCAAAAGTTATCAAAAAAGATAAGGAAGGACACTTTTTATTCATTACAGGGGAAATTTGTCATGAGGATCTCTCAATCCTTAACATATATGCTTCAAATACAAAAGCACCCATATTCATAAAAGAAACCCTACTAAAGCTCATAAAATGCATTGTGCCCTACACAATAATTGTGGGAGACCTCAATACCCCACTCTCACCAATGGACAGATTATGGAAACAAAAACTGAACAAGGACACTGTAAATCTAGCAGAGGTTATGAACCATCTGGAATTAATAGATTTCTACAGAACATATCATCTTAAAACAAAAGAATACACATTCTTCTCAGCACCTCATGGCACCTTCTGAAAAATTGACCACATAATTGGTCACAACACAAGCCTCAATCGATATAAGAAGAGAGAAATACTACCATGCATCCTTTCAGATCACCATTGTCTAAGGCTGGTCATTAATAACAACAAATACAATAAAAATCCTATATACACATGAAAACTAAACAATGCTCTATTAAACCATAGATTTGTCAAAGAAGAAATAAAGAAAGAAACTAAGAATTTTCTAGAATTCAATGAAAATGAAAATTCGACATACCCAAACCTATGGGATACAATGAATGCAGTACTGAGAGGAAGACTCATAGCTCTGAGTGCTTCCAAAAAGAAACTGGAGAGAGTATACACCAACAACTTGAGAGCACGGCTGAAAGCTCTAGAACAAAAGGAAGCAGATACACCCAAGAGCATTAGAGGACAAGAAATAATCACACTTAGGGCAGATATAGACCAAATAGAAACAAAAAGAACGATTCAAAGAATCAACAAAACCAAGAGCTGGTTCTTTGAGAAAATCAACAAGATTGATAAACCCTTAGCCTGACAAACTAGAGGGCAAAGACAGAGTATCCAAATTAAGAAAATCAGAAAGGAAAGTGGAGAAATAACAACTGAAACTGAGGAAATTGAAGAAATCATCAGATCCTACTACCAAAGCCTATACTCAACAAAGCTGGAAAATCTGGAGGAAATGGAATAATTCCTAGACAGATAGCAGATTCCAAAGGTAAACTGGGACCAGGTAAGCCATCTAAATAATCCCATTACACCTAAAGAAATAGAAGCACTCATCAAAAGCCTCCCAACCAAAAAAAGCCCAGGTCCAGATGGGTTCAATGCAGAATTTTATCAGATATTTATTGATGACCTAATAACAATACTCTCTAAACTATTCCACAAAATAGGATCAGATGGAACACTAACTAATGCATTTTTTGAGGCTACAATAACCCTCATTCCTAAACCACACAAAGACACTACAAGGAAAGAGTACTTCAGACCAATCTCACTTATGAACATTCATGCAAAAATACTCAAAAAAATCTTTGCAAACTGAATCCAAGAACACATCAAAACGATCATTCAACTTGATCAAGTAGGCTTCATTCCTGGGATGCAGGGATGTTTTAATATATGGAAATCCATCAACGTAATCCACCCTATAAACAAACTCAAAGAAAAAGAACGGCACATTCATCTCACTAGATGCTGAGAAAGCATTTGACAAAATTCAACAGCCCTTCATGTTAAAAGTCTTGGAAAGAACAGGAATCCAAGGCCCATACCTAAACATAATAAAAGCAATATACAGCAAACCAATAGCCAACATCAAAATTAAATGTGGGACACTTGAAGCAATCCCATGAAAATCAGGGACTTGACAAGTCTGCCCACTTTCCCCCTACCTATTCAACATAGTTCCTGTTGTTCGGGCCAGCACAATTAGACAGCAAAAGGCAATCAAAAGGATACAAATTGGAAATGAAGGAGTAAAAACATCACTATTTGCAGATGAGATGATAGTATACTTAAGTGATCTCAAAAACCCCACCAGATTACTTTTACAGCTGATATTCCAGTGCAGCAATATGGCTGGATATAAAATGAACTCAAACAAATAGGTAGCCGTCTTCTACTCAAGGAACAAACATGTTGAGAAAGAAATAAGGGAAAAGATACTTTTCACAACAGTCACAAAAAATATGAATTACATTGGTGTGACTCTAACTAAGGAAGTGAAGGACCTGTATGACAAGAACTTCAATACTCTAAAGAAAGAAATTGAAGAATATCTCAGAAAATGGAAAGATCTCCCATGCTCATGAGTTGGAAAGATCAACATTGTAAAAATGGCCATCTTACGAAAAGCAATCTACAGATTCAATGCATTCCCTATCAAAATACCAACCCAATTCTTCATAGAGCTGGAAAGAGCAATGTGCAATATCATTGGGAATAACAAAAGACATAGAAACTGTAATCCATCCTCAGCAACAAGAAAAAATCTGCAGGAATCACTCTCCCTGACCTCAAGCTATATTACGAGGCAATTGTGCTAAAAACTGCATATTAGTGATAGAGAAATAGGTACATGGATCAATGGAATGGAATAGAAGATCCAGATATGAGCCCTCACATATATGGTCACCTGATTTTTGACAAAGGAGCTGTAAACATTCAATGGAAAAAGGACAGCCAATTCGACAAATGGTGTTGGTCCAACTGGCACTCAGCATGCAGAAGAATGAAAATGGACCCATTCTTATCTCCTTGTACAAAGCTCAAGTGCAAGTGGATCAAAGATCTCCACATGAAAGCAGGTACACTGAAATTATTAGAAGAGAAAGTAGGGAAAACCTTAGAACACATAGGCACAGGAGAAAATTTCCTGAAGAGAACACCAATGGCTTGAGCTCTAAGGTCAATGATTGACAAATGGGACTTAATGAGATTACAAAGTTTCTGTAAGGCTAAGAACAGTGTCAAGAAAACAAAATGGCAGCCAACAGAGTGGGAGAAGGTCTTTACCAACCCCACATCAGATAGAGGCCTAATATCCAAGGTATACAAAGAACTCAAGATGCCCTGCACCAGAGAATCAAACAACCCTATTAAAAAATGGGGTACAGAGCTAAACAAAAAGTTCTCAATTGAGGAATATAGAATGGCTGAGAAGCATGTAAGGAAGTGCTGAACATCATTAGCCATCAGGGAAATGCAAATCGAAACAACCCTGAGATTCTACCTCACACAAGTCAGATTGGCCAAGATCCAAAATTCAAATGACAGCAGATGCTGACCAGCATATGGAGAAAGAGAAACACTTCCCCACTGTTGGTGTGGTTATAAACTGGTACAACCACACTGGATATCAGTCTGGTGATTCCTCTGTAAATTGGACATAGTACTACCTGAAGACCCAGTTATTCCACTTCTAGGTATATACCCTGGAGATGCTCCAACATACAACAAAGACACATGTACCACAATGTTCATAGCAGCTCTATTTATAATAGTCAGAACCTGTAAAGAGCACAGATGTTCTTCAGTAGATGAATGGATATAAAAATTGTGGTACATTTACAGCTTTTCGAAACAATGACTTTATGAAATTCTTAAGAAAATGCATGTATCTAGAGAATATCATCCTGAGTGAGATAACCCAGTCACAAAAGAACAGACATAATATGCAGTTATTGATAATGGGATACTAACCCCAGAAAGCGCTTAACACCCCAGAAACAACTCACAGACTGTGTGAAGTTAACCAAAAAAAAAAAAAAAAAAAAAAAAAAAAAAGAAAGAAAAGAAAAAAACCATTATGTTTATTCCTTACACACCAAGAAAACTTTGACTAAATCCAGGTTATATCCTGTTTTACATGTACTTTAGTCTCATTGTAACTTGTAAGATCTTAATGCACACTATCAAACCTTAAAAAAAAAAAAGCCAAGCACTGACAAAAATGTATTTGAATACTTTTATGCAATAATTTTTAAAATTTGTACATTTATCTTTGTCTTTTAAAATAAAGTTCTTCAATAAAAATAGATATTTTCATGATAATATACGTAGGATTTGGAGAGGCTAAAATTGAAATCGTGTCTGTTTTGCCAGAGAAATACAAACTTGGTCAATTCATACCTAGTTTATATTAGTTAAGTTTAGGTGTTTAACATTGGAATTACTTTTAATGTTGTCTTGTTCACTTTTTTTTAATGTGAGGAAAGCACTGATTTTTTTTTTATTTTACTTTTCATAAATTTAACTTGAGAATTTTTTAGGTCTACTGGACAATATTTCATCTTTATGATTCAATATTAAATGTATATTCTTACTTAGCATACTGCCAATTACTCATCCAGGTGTCTGGATATTATGAAGAATAAAGAATACATTCTTCACTCACACAGTTACTTAAAACTGTTTTATATTATCACTATCAGTTCTTTAGATATGGCCTCAACTGTAATAATAGATGTTACTTTTGCTTATGACAAGAATTCTAACTTTGAAGAGTGTCCCCAGACATCTCTCAACAATGTACACATACATCTCCATCTATAATCCAGTTCTAGAATGTAGAGATTCCAAATAGGTCAGTAAATAATTTGTACCTACTATCTTAATAAACTAATGACTGTTCTTATTAATCTTTTCCTTCAAAATAGTCCATAAATCTTAAACATCTTATCTCATAATTGTTTGGAAGTTTACTTTTCAGTTTTACTACAACATTCTTTCTCACTATTTGAGGTAATGCTCTTTAAAGACTTTAGTCTGTAAACAAAACTGTCATGGGTTGAGGTGTTTATAAAACAGGAATTGAACTATCTATTGCTGCATGTGTTCAGCATCTGTGTTCCCCATTTTTCTTACTGGTTTTCTGTTCTCTGGGCATTTTTATGACAGAATGCGTCACCTCTAGTACTAGAATATGTTAGGATAGTTAACTATTTGTAATGTGTGTAGATGTTTCATATATTTTATTTAAATTAGATAACAGAAACAGTTACTTGATAAGTATAAAATGGTGTTTAAAATTAATACAAATTTTAGAACACTAATGTTGCTTCATATGTTTTATTTTCTCAGTGAAGAAAAAAATCTTAGAAGACTATAATCAATCCCCATCAATATGAAAGTATAAAAGGTCTTAAATCTCATTTTATTTTATTTTTGTTTTAGAACTGTCTGTGTCTTCCATAACTTTTGTGAGGATTAAAATTGGAGGATTCCTAGATGTACTCCACTCTGAGAGGGTTCTATACACTTATTGTTTACTTTTTTTTCTAAGAAGGGCTGGGGCTTCCACTTTTTGGCCTTTATTTTTTTGAGCTTCATATGGTCTGTGAGTTGTTTTTTGGGTATTCATATCTTTCTGGGGCTAGTATCCAATTATCAGTGACTGTATATTATGTCTGTTCTTTTGTGACTGGGTTACCGCACTCAGGATGATATTCTAATAGCTGAGTAGTACTCAATTATATGTTAAATTCTTAACCCACAATACATCCAAACAATGAACTTACAATCCTTTGAGAAAGATGTAAACCGCCCGCCTAGATAAGGCAAATTGATCTATAGGAACCCTAAAATATCCATATACATCTATTGTCAATTAAGATAACCTGTATCCAAATCTTCTTTTGCTGTCTCTACGTTGATTCTCCTTTCTTCCTCTTGTCTCTCACCTTACAAAAACGTTGTCTCCACCCTACTTTCTACTGTCCCATGTATTGCCTTGACATCAACCTATAGGGAGGAGCAGTGTTAATACCTGAAATTTAATAGTGGGAGAGGAAATGTACCGAAGTTGATGATAGCAAGGCATTTTCCTGAAGTTTGTGTCAGCAAATCCTGAAGATAAACCTGGAAAAAATCTTGTGAAGGAACTATTGGCAATTAGTGGGTGACATTTTCTCTAGTTGTTCCACAATTGGTGAGTTGTCCATGTTCCTGAAAATAGCTCCCTACAAATGCTAAACTCAGTGGTTCGTGAGAATAGAAGGCCAATTGGCTGAAAGTATGAAAGGATTCAAAGGTTTGAATAAGAATATAATGGGGAACAATGTAATCACAATACATTACTTATATTATGAAATTTCTCAAAAAATAAAGTGTGAGTCATTTACAGCTTTTGGTGTTTCTCCAAGAGACTAGCAAACTTTAGAGTTAAAAGATGGCATTGAAGTCACTGTTAGCTTTAGAAAAGTCCTCTGTTACATGGTAGATAAAGGAAGAGTGTAGATGTGGTCTGGGTGACTACACACTGGTGATTCTGTGAAGGCATTGCTATTTTATAAAGCCGCCCTGCAGGTTCTCTCATGAATCACACCTGGCAGGTCCAGCTCTCCCCACTTCTGCTTCTTCTACACACAGTGGCACATGGGTCCACACTAACTTCATTTCTTGAAGTGAATATAGAGTGGTTTAGGAGCTCAACTTTAACTTAAAGAACTGGTTTCTTTTAAATGATACAAATATGTATATTGATATAAAATACCACAGGGATGAACACACACACACACACACACACACACACACACACACACCAGGACAACTAATACCTAAATATTCCCTGGGTTGCTTGACATCTCTTTTGGTGGTCATACTAGATTCTCAGAGCACCATGAGACACAATAAATAAATGAGGTGTCTGAGCTCATGTGAAGCTGTTCCAATGATTTCACCTCTTTCTAAACCCGATTCCTCAGGAGAGGGCATCTCAAAGTAAAATCAACACAAGTATTCACAGCCCGTCTCCTTCAGAGAAATAATTATGCATCACTGTTAGTTCCCTAGCCATTTCTCCTTCATTTCCATGTTCTAAATTGCTGGTTCAAATGTCCTTTCCTCTGCGTGATGGAAAAGAACATGATACCCAGTTGCTTTTCTGCTGAAGGGCTAATAATGAGAAAATATTATGTCTGTCTTTGGCAAGTACATACCCCAGGAGAAATCTAAAGAGTTGTTTCAACAAGGATCTCATTACAAGTGGAAACCTTTATCATTTTCAACTCATAGAAAATATTTTGGTTATTTTGTAAGATTTTTTTTCTTATCTTTAGAAGTTTACTTGTGTGTGTGTGTGTGTGTGTGTGTGTGTGTGTGAGAGAGAGAGAGAGAGAGAGAGAGAGAGAGAGAGAGAGAGAGAGAGAGAGAGAGAGAGAGAGAGAGAGAGAGAGAAAAGGAGAGGGAGAGGGAGAGAAGGTTGGTTTCAAGGATTATTCTCTGAAGCTATAGGACCATCAGTGTCTTCTTTGAATAAAATATGATCTGTAGCTTAGTTCTGTGGGGTGACAACATTGCTATCGTTCTTTGTATTTAAAAAAAGCCCTTTGGACCAAAAAGACAGTAAGAAGGCCTAGCTTCTGACAAAAATAATTAGCATTTGCGGGGTCCTTGTAAAAGCTTAGAACCATTCTTTTGCTATTGAAAATGAGTGATGAATAAAAACAGTGTTTATTATTTTTAGAGAAGCAAGTCACATTCACCCTTCTAACATAGATACTACAGCTGGTTAATTATCCTGGCACACTGTTCACAGTTCTCTTGTGCATCCAATATAGCTACCCCTATCCAACACTTCAGATACAAACTCTCACTATGGCAGGATGTCCAGTTCAGTCAGCTGGACGAGTGACAGTCTCTAATTCATCAATAGAGTGGTTGCCTCTGTTCACAAACATTCACTGTATAGATTCTATGAGAGTTTCAAATCAGTTGACTTTGTGGAAGAAGGATTTATCCCACGTAAATATAGTTCAATTACACTTACAATTGTCCTGAATTGCAAATCAATTAGCTGATCTGTAGTGATTTAGTTAACATTTTTATTTTTGAGGCTGAATTGTAACTACATTTTTCTCTATTTTTTTCTCCAAAACTTCCCAAATACCTCTTACTGCTCCTTCAAATTCATAGCTTCTTTTTCCATCAGGTGCTACTATCTCTCTCTCTCTCTCTCTCTCTCTCTCTCTCTCTCTCTCTCTCTCTCTCTCTCTCTCTCTGTCTTTCTCTCTCTGTCTCTCTCTCTCTGTCTCTCTCTCTATGTGTGTGTGTGTGTGTGTGTGTGTATGTATATCATAACATATCTATCTATCTATCTACCTATCATCTATCTATCTATCTATCTATCTATCTATCTATCTATCTATCTATCTATCTATCTATCTATCAATCTATGTATCTATGTATCTCTCTATCTATCTCCACATAAGTATAGTCTTCACCCTCAAGGAAAGTTCTCTATGTTGTAGAAAAAAATCACTACCAGACCTCACAATCAGTCAAAATACAGAGCTTTGGAACCCAGGGGACAAATCTACAATAAAATTTCTTGCACCTCAGGCTCAGGGAACATTGTAAGAAGAGGGGGGAAATTGTCAGAGCCAGATCAAGGAGGAAGTTTGCCCTGAGATTGTGTTTCTTAATAACATCAGAAGGTACACCTAAAGTATCACCAGTGTAAGTGTCCCAACACAGGATGAACGTGAAGGGCACCACTGAACATGCTGAACTGACAACGAAAGACACATAAGGCTTAGTTAATCATATTTAGACCCTATTTTTTCCATTTCTCAGTGCTTTTCTTCTGTAATGTGAACACAGACATTGACAATGAATATGTATATAATATATAATAATAAATAAATTCATGTGTAAATTACAAATTTGTTCCAATAACTTTATTTACAACAACAACAATTAAAAACATAAAACAGGGCAGGGGCAGCTGCCAATGCCCTTCCTAGATTCTGCCTCTGTTATTGGTTTACCCACTAAACTTGAATGGAAGAATTTCAAAGCAGAGTAAGGATGCATAAGTTTGTGAAGTTTGTTTAAAAACATTTTCTAGCCTCTGTGGGCCAATTGTTAAAATTTCAGGTTTGGGGCCCAATTTATTAAGCTGTAAGTATATATGAAGAGGCAAAGCGTTTGACACAATAATAAAAAATGCTACAATTAGACACATTTCCTTTTCTTTTAAGGTGGGGTTCATAAGTCCCATCATTACCTACCTCAGAACAGATAACTGACTGAAATTCTAAAAATGTTAACACATGAATATAGGTGCACATATTTACACTGATGTGAAATGGAACAGCAGTTACTTATACTGCTATCTACCAACTATTGTGTTCAAAATTAGCAATTCAGCTGGGTCCCGAGCTTAGTGGTACACTAAGCAAGTAGAAAGCTCAGGAGTAATGCATAGTTTTTACCAATGCTTTTCCTTAATTTGGCAAAAAATTAAGAATGCTAAAAAATTCTCAATTTGGGTAGATGTTTCTCATTTCTATGTTGATAAATTTTTGGCAGTTATTTAAATAACCAGCAACTAGCAGCTAATGAAAAGATGTGGCCTCATTCATGAACCTTACATAATATCATCTTTGTATCCACCATACGTACTTAATATTAGACTCCACAGAACTGAAGTCAATTTTTTGAAAATGAAAGGACTTAGTTCCCCTGGCAGGGACAATACATATTTTTTATGAAGAGTTTAATTGCTATTTTTATTAGATTTTCATGTTATGCCTGGTATAAGTAGCAGCTGAATTTGGAAGTGTTTAATATTGAAAGTACTCTTTGAAAGTACCCACTTATATTTCATTTTATAAATAGTTCTCTACAGTTTACAAGGTAAAAATAGGATTGCCTTTTGCTCATATGTTGAAAATTCTAGCCTACAAAGAATAGAATTAGGATTAGGACTTCATTAGGGGATAAGTCACAGAACTGATGAATAATTTTCATACCTTTTAAAGAGATGCAATTTCTCTTTCTATAAAATAAAAACCTGGAGATCCCATATTCAATACATATGCCTGTCACTGATCTTACATAGCCTTCAGAACTATGTGAAAAAAAAATCCGAGTTGTTTTAAAACATCATCTAAGTCTACAGTATTCTGTTATAGGAACTTGACTCATCTAAAGCAATGATGCACTAAAACTCAAGTATGTAACAGCAGTACTGGATGTGACTCTCAGACGCCTTAATCTCCTAGACAGGTTGGAGTCCACAGTCCTTGCAAATCATGGCATCTTCTTCTCATGTCATTTTAATATGCTGAAAGTCGTGATGCAGGCAGGAATGTAAAATATAAAACAAAGCACTTTGGAATGGTAAACTGAGAAGACTTTAGGAGGGAAATTAAATGAGCTCCGTGTTTAAATAATATAATGTTTAGACTACAGAATTTCCATAATGACATTCATAAAAGCCAGTTCCTTCTGCCCTTTTATATACCAGTTTCTCTAGTAAAGAAAAGGGGGGACCCAGAGTGGTGTTTGCAAAGAGGTTTGTGCAGAGTTGACAAAGAAAACCTTGAAAGTATACGTATTAAGAAAAACCCACAGAAACCAAATGACATGGATGCAACAAAGAGTTTGAAGAAGTTTGCTTCTCAGATGACCGTTTAAGAGCCTCTTTGTACACCTGGGATACAGAGAGTTCGGGAAGGCTGGATAGGGCTGTCAGGCATTCCTGCACTCCACTTTTTTTTTTTTTTTTTTATTGAAGAACTTTATTTAAAAAAACAAAGATAAATGTACAAATTTTAAGCATTTTTGCATAAAAGTATATGAATACATTTTTGTCATTGCTTGGCTTTTTTTTAAAATAAGGTTTGACAGTGTGCATTAAGATCTTACTAGTTACAATGAGCATAAAGTACATGTACAACAGGATGTAACCTGGAATTAGTCAAGGTTTTCTTGGTGTGTAAGGAGTAAACATAATGTTTTTTTTTTTCTTTTCTTTTCTTTTTTCTTTTTCCGGTTCATTTAAGAAGAACTCTTAACAAAGTGAGACTCCTGTATTCACATTTGGAAGACAAAATTGCCCTCCCCCCTGAGAAGCAGCCTGGTGTATTTCTTCCCATTTCAATTTATGCTTCTGTTTTCTTTGCTTCCCTGTTTTCTTTCACACCCTGCGTTTATCAAAGGATGGGATGTTTACATCATCAAAACAAGGAAAAGCCACAGACAAGAAATACCTTTTAAAGAGGACATGTTTACCCTTTAGTTAATGCTACCTGTGTCAGTCTTTCACAAAGTTCTCTTGACAGAATGAAATAAGACGCTAAATTAGACACAGAAGCAATGAAAAGGCAATGTCAGGTGGAGATAAACGGCTGGATTCAGTCCTGATGGGGGCAGTGGTTTGAGGAACTGACACCAGTAGGCTTTCCAAGTAGTAACAAGGAGACAGAAAATGCTGTCTTGGGCCAGGGCAGTCACCTTTATTTTATCATTTACTTCTTTGAACCTGTGCATGGGGAGAAACCTATGGAACATATCTGTCATCAGTCCCGAAAGTCCTTGGGGCTTTGGATGAGTTTTCTAGGGTCTTACCTGGCTCTAACTGAAGCCTTGCCTTGGAGGAGACTCAGTATGGTTGCAGTGTGGTAGCCTTTAATGTCACTTCTTTATCCAGTCTTCTCTGGAGTTTGCATATGGAAAGTGAGAACAAATTCAGCTTACATCATCTACTCTGAAGCGCTGAATTTGATTTTCGAAGTTTAGCTGTGTCCTGTCTCTGTTTACCTGGTCCATTTGATATGCTCTGCCTCCCTCCCTTCTCTTACAAGCTCTTTTCTCCCTCTTTGAAAATTATACTTTAAGTTACTTTGCTACAACAAAGTTTTGCCTCCAGGTGAAATCAATACTGTTACCCATAGAGGTCTTTTACTGGCTGGAGAGATTTTGTGCATTCATATCCTGGCAAGTTCCTTTTCCTAACTTAATTCCCATTTTCTGTTTTGCTTAAGGGATTACAACACTGTCATCCAGAAGATATTAGAGTCTAACTAGACAAGTTTCTGTTTTCTTTCTTTTCATGTTGACAGACAACTGTAGGCAGTAGATGTTAACAGGATCGGAAGCAAAAGTCCCTCTAGTTCCTCTGATTTTTGTGTGTCTCCTTAAGGCAGCAGGGCTTGGAGATGGAAGCCCATCTTCCAATGAGCCAGGGGGAGGATGAAATATGCATTACTTTGGCATGCTTCAACAATGATAGAAGCAGGTAGTCTTTACTTCTAGTAATACAGTCCCAATGACATGACCACAAGGTGATTTCTGTCTTGGTCACTTAAGATCTGGTTTCATCTTTATTTTAGCTCAAAGTTGAAGTGCCCAAAGTTAATTTTCATGGCTTTGGATGATCCCGCAACTGTGTGTTCTCAACCCCAGACAATGTTCTTGCTAGCATTTGACCTCATAACACAAATAATTACAAATGAAACCCTTTGCAGACCAAACTAAAACTACAGATCGTTGCTGAGTGCAATTGTTAAGAGATCTAGTAATTATATATAATGATTCAAGACAGTAAATATATTCATTATAATTTTTTCATAATCAGAAATATTTCAGACATAAAAATAACTCTTTGTTCAAAGAAGGCATCTGATATCTGATTCCTAACAAATTTTTAATTCGAAACTTATTCCTCAGAGCAGACATACTCTAAATGACTATACTGTCTCTTTTGTATCTTATCTCTTAGAGAAAAAAACTATATTCACAATATATTAGTATGTCAAGTATTCAATATTAATTTGTCTTCATTTTATTTATTTCAAATAAGCAGCTGTTATTAAGACTAGAGTGAAAAGTTATTTTCTTTTAAGTACTATTTTGGAAGGGAAAGGGGAAAATATGAATGCACAGAGAATTAAAGTAAATTAATCCGATAGTATAAGTGAATTGAACAAGCTGTGCAATATAAATATTTTAATCACTTCTTGATCTAGAAGTGCCACATCTACAAAATGAGCAATTATGGTGTACCTCTTGGGAGTCAATTCTAATTACAAAGCAGTGGGATGTTGCTAAATGTTAATACATGTAAATATCAAACACCAGGCTCTTAAATTTTTATGTGAGTTTTTAAAATACATGTTTTATGCTTGCTTCCTATAAACACTTTTGCTGCAAAGTGCATAGATATTGAAGTTAAGGAGCATTACTCACTTTGTAAATATGTTATCTGCAATATAAACTATTACTATCCTGAAAAACAAGTATTTTAAAACCATATGTTGAAAATAAGTATTTATTGACTAGGAAGATTTCTCAGATTGTAACATTTGTTATAAAAGCATACAGACTCAAATATGACCTATAGATTTTGTGCTTATAACACCCAATTGCTGTAGCATATGTGTTTCATCTCAGTACAGGAACAAAGGAGGATCTCAGGTGGATCTCTGAGGCTTGCAAGGAAGTTAACACAAAATAAGTTGACTTCAGGCTCATATAATACCATTTCAATAAATAGAAGGATAGCTGCTATATGTGTGCATGTATAAATGCACACTTGGGAATAAAGACACATATGTATAAGCTGTACTCGTATGAAGCTCCTATGACTACATGTGTATAATATACACACACATTCACACATGAACATAAATGTACATGCATACAGAAAAATTAGAAAATTTGCAACCCAGATTTTTTTTTTTGTAGTATATATTACCCAAGACATCTTAGGACTCATATGTATTTAGAAGTTAAACAAACATGGGTTGGGCCTTGAAAATCACCATGATTTATTTGAGCTGTAAAATCCAGTCCCTATTTTCTCTAAGATATTTCAATATTTGGGTTTAATCCTAATGCTACACAGGTACACAGGGTTGCTTCTCAAAAGCACATGGAAGTAGATTCTCTTAGGATGTACCCCTTTGTGTAAACAAACATTTATTTAAGTGGGGTTTGAAACTGGGTGGTGGGCAAAGGTCTAAAGTACTGTCATTCTTTTAGACAGAACTGCATTTACAGTTATCTAGCCACATGATACTCTTGGGGGTTGGTGTGAAGAAATTTTGATGATGTAATTAAAGCAGAATTCTGGCTTATTTTAAAATAGTAAGATTTTAGAGCTTGGTCCTGGTTGTTTTCAAAGAGGACATTAGAAAGCTGAAAGCAGGTTTGGATTACTGTCATTTGTCATAGGTGAAGGCCATCTGGGAGGAAGCATGGCAGTGTCTACTAGCTGAAGGTGGCTAACAACTGGATGTCAGCAAGTAAACAGAGATATAAGTTATGGCTAAGATGGACTGAGTTCTTCATATGAAAGAAAGCAATGGCTTTGAACTATACCCATATCTAACAAAGGGTTTGTGCCTAGAATATACAAAGAACGAAAAAGACAAAAACAAAACAAAAATTCTCTGAACATTCCAAAAGCAATCCAAGTAAATATTGCAGCACAGAACTAAACAAAGCATTATCCAAATAAGAAATACAAATTGTGGAGAAACACTGTTTTAAAATGTTTAGCCATCCTTATCCATCATTAAAATGTGAATTTCAAATACCTTAAAATTTTATTTTTCCATCCAGAATGGCTCAGATAAAAGACAACAGATGCTGATAGATGTGGGGAGATAGCAACAATTATTCACAGTTGATGGGGGTACAAACTGGTACAGAAATTATGAAAAGCTGTGTGGAGGATCCTCAAAAACTGTAAATAGATCCACCACACAATCCAGCTGCAATGGTAACACCTAAGTGTGAGAACACACATAAAGGTTTCCATAACCTACTATATCCATGTGTGCCCATCAAGTTCATTGCTGCTCTGTTCACAACAACCTAAATTGCAATATGATGATGAATGGATAATAAAAATATTTTACATATGAACAGTAAAATCTTGTTCATCTGTGAAATGTGAAATTATGAAATTTAAAGATTAAACAAACAGAACTTGACACAATCATTCTGAATGACACAACACAGAGTCTGAAAGAAAAGGGCTAAATATACCTGTTCATATATTGAATATTTATATATTTGTATTTGGGTTGGAGTTTTTAGAGTAGTCATGTTATAGAAAAGAGCCATTGTGGGAGCATTTCAAGTGATGGGATACATAAAAATGCAGGAGGCATGAAACGGAACAAAATAATGGACTATGAAAGATTAAATGTGGAGAATGAGAAAAAAGTGTAGAAGAGAAAATATGGGGAATGGTAGCTAAAACCAAAGATCACTGAAAAAGCCATATGATGCCTGCTCTTGTTGAACATATATTTCACATATATATGTATATTTAGACATATACACAATTGTAAAAAACAAAACTTAAAATATAATGAAACATTTTTCATGATTTTAAGAAATCAATTTGAGTTCACTTAATATTTCAGGAAAGAAAAATATAAAGAGCTTTGAAGCAGATATTTCATTAGGGTCTAAAGTCATATCCTGGCATATCCAGTGTTTTAGTTTGTCCTTGAGAAGCTCAGCAGAGTACTCAGTCATAGTGTCCTTTGCTTGTGACATTAAAAAGTATGAACTCATACATTGATATTCTAAGATGACAATGCTTGGTGAATTGTTCATCAACAATAAGATACCAATATGATGAACAAAAGGCTGTATGTACTCTTCCAATTGAAAAAAAAAATCTTCATACATTTATAACAACTCCAGACAAGAATATCTAAAAGTGTATGATGATATTACAAAAATCACTATATTTCATAAACTTTATAATATAGCTGAATTGAAAAGGCAAGTGAATCCAATATTATTTGTTAGTCTCAGAATCCCATGACTTCCCCATCCAACAGTGACTGTAAGAATATGTTCTTGAGACTAGATGGATGGCCCAGTGGATAAAGTCCTGGCTACACAAGGCAGAGGGTTTGAGTTTGGACATAAAGTACCAAGGTTAGTTGCACATGTCTGAAATCCTACCACTGGGGCTGATAGAGATGTATAGACACCTGGATCTCATTGGTAAAGAAGCACAACTCAAGCAGAGCTCCGCTGTTGGTGAGATACCATGTCTCTAAAATAAACTGGACATAATTGAGGATGAAGCTTGAGTTCTTCTTCTGCTCCCCATATGCCCCTGTACACATGTGCATATTTATTAGTAAATACATGAATTCATATACATACACACACATACACAAAAACAGACACATGAGCATATGATATGGGTATAGGTGTAAAGGGGAGTATAATAATGTAAAAAGAAAAACATGCAAAACTCTGACATATATAAATATTTTGTTTCCTGTAATCATTATAATTATTTTATTAAAATAATATAAAAATTTACATTTCATTTTCACGCATTCCATTTATATACAGTCTATGACTAGAATCATTGCAAAATGTTACTGACCTTAAAAAACAATATCTTTTTTCACTTTTCATGTATTAATTGATCATTTGAGATTTTAGACACATTTTCCAACATATCACTGATCCATTGACTTTCAGGTATGTTGTGATTTATTGATGTCTCAAACTCTACATGCTGTCTTCATAATAAGTAAAATGAAGTTGATTTCTTGTGTTTTATAAAACGTTCAAACTATACCATTATAGGAGTAGAACCCACATTCATGGTGTATATCAGATCTAGCAACGTTGGATCTTGATCTTTTTAATGTGTTGCATAGTATAGTTCAGAGTCATTTCATGCCTATTAGGAATGAGCTTAAATATTAGATGGCTTTATTACTATCATTTTAGAGGTAAAGAAAAGGGGTTCAGAAAGGGTTTGGGTTATGTACAGATACCAAGCCAAAAAAAAATCACAAACTAAAACCTAGTCTTTTTACTGTAACATGACAAATTAATATGATAATTTAAGAATACTTCTTGTAATGTGTAAGGAATAACACCTGTTATACTTGATGAATACTATTCTGTAAACAATTTTATCATACATTGTTTCGGTTAGGGAAATACTTTTTTAGGCTTAAAAAAAACATAGATTCAGTTGCTTATTATGATTACAAGCCTCTGCTTTTTTCAATAAGTATCAGATACAGTACTAGGTTATAGTCTTTAAATTAATAGATGCTTAACTTCCCCACTTCAGCTGTGTTTCCACTGAAATCAATTTTCTCATAAAACAACAAATGTTTTGCCACTTGAAATTGCATCCCTCAATGTTTCATCTATAAAATACAAAACACCAAAATGCAGCCTACAAAGTCTTAATAAGAAAATCTCTCCTACCCTTGAAGTTTCTTTGTTTGTTTGTTTATTTATTTTTATAATTGAATTGAGTTTACAGAAAAATGTTCACTAATAGTGGCAATGGCTGTAATACATGTCTTTATAGTTAATTTGATGGTTAACAATGCTGGTATTAAGTCATTACTTGTCGTTGATTATAGTAATTTCCTTGAAGTTTATATGCTAGAAAGAAACACCTTGTCTGAAATTTATTCTCTATTTAATATCATTTAGTTCATTGTAAGTGAAAATATTATATTAGTTAAATTATTTAACAAAATACACTGCCAGTGTTATCCCCAAATTTGAGAAGGATAATCATTGTTACCCAAATGCTTAATCTCAGTGATATTTTTTTGAGCTTGTGTGTTGTGACTGAGAATTTCTCTATCAATGACTAAGAATTTACTCAGACATTTAGTGAACTGGTGGGAAAGAAAAGGATGATGTCAGGGTAGATAGAGTTAATTCATAGGATATTTCTTCAAGAGAAATAGCTAGCATTCTTTCATGAGATATCATAAAGTTCTAAACAAAGATTAAGCATTTTAAAAAGCCAGTTACCTTCTATATGCTGACATTATGTACTGCAGCTCTAATGAACTGACATGTATTGATATATGTGTACTAGAATGTGTGTGTGTGTGTCCTAAATTACATGTTAGCCCTATTAAATACAAGCAGACAATGTTTTATTTCTACCTTCTTAACCTGGATTCTTTTTTATTTCCTTTGTTTTCGTCTTATCTAATTATTACGGCTAGGATTCTATAACTACATTCAAAAGAATTAGTCTCAGTAGCTATCTCTGTATTATTCACATTAATATAGATTCAAATGTATATGTATTATATATAGTATATATGTTTGTTAACATGATTTTTATTGCATTGAGGTACATTTCTTTCATATCTTAGATATAAAATATAATTTATAATAAATAACATTACAAATTTTTAAGCAAAAATAAAATCTATACACTTCAAACCATAAAACTGTTATACAGAATCCCTCAAATTCTAATGAATTTTTAAAAAAATATAAAACCAATTCTACAATTCACATCGACTCACAGAAGACCTTAAATTGTCAAGATGACCCTGAGTAGAATGAACAAAGGTGAAAGTATCCAATTACCTTGTCTAAGAATCTACTATAAAGCTGTTATAGGCAAATAGTATATAGCATCAGTATTAAAATGCACATGATAACTAGTGGTCCAGGAAAGACTGTTGAGATAAAAACATGTATGGTCAATTAGACTTCAACAATGGCCCAAACATGGGTAACAGGAAAGGGCAATCTCTTTGATGAATGGGAACCATAAAGTGTAATGTCTAGATGTAGAAGAATGGAATTGGAACCCCTTATCATAACATTCAAAAACAAACTCAAAAGGGATTAGACACTTACAATGAGAGATAGGAAAAACTTTCAGCATGCGTTCTGATGCTATGTTGTAACTTGGAGAAAACAAAGGTTTCACCAGTGGTTTGTTTTTCAGGTTTTTTTGTTTGTTTTGTTTTTGTTTTTGTTTTTTTAGAGTATGGTTCTGAAAGTAGAGATAACTTGAGTGAATGAGACTGTAGCAGTAAACATGCTTCTGCCCCATAAAGGAAACAGCAGAGCCGAGAAGAAATCTTAAGTTTATGAGACCCTATTTGTAAATCATAGAGCTACTGAGTTAATATGTGAAACAGTTAAGGAACACAAGATCATAAAAACAACTTAAGGAATGGGCTAATGATTTAGCTATTTCTCAGATGGAATACACGTTGCTAACAAATTTGTGGAACTGAAACACAACATCATTGGTAATGACAGAAATACAAACTAAAACCACACCGAACTATCACTGCACACTTGCTAGAGTGGCTATTTTCAAGGAGGTAAAAATGAAAATGTTGGCAATGATGGAAAGGAGGGTAGATTGTGCACGTTTAATAGCCACTGAGGTAGTTCTTCCAGTGATTTTTCTCCCAACAGACACATTGTGACCACATACCTTCATATAAAACTACTTCACCAGAGCTACGGAAGTAAGGGGAGAGTCTACATTGTCTGTATTTCCTATAAAGAACAGATTTAGTGAAGAAGGAAAGCAAGGGGTCTGCAACATCCTTATCCTTAAGTCCGGGAAGCTACACAAGAGATGTACCTCTCCTGTGGGGAGAGAGGAAACTACGTCCAGTTTTAAACCTAAAACCAATGACCAGGGCTGAACATTGCAAACAGGTATTAGGTAAACTCTCATAACCCCTCAACACCCACTAACACTCAGACAGAAAATAACCGAGACTGCCTTAGCCATGTAGCTTACACTTTCTCGTTATTAGAGGGTATGGGGACAAATTTCTCTTGATGTGGAGCAGAAATAAAAGCTAAAACAGGGCCATGCTATTAATATCAAGCTAGGGTTACCCTAGTGACACCCTGTTGCAGATTAAAAATAAATGGTCCACACTTACAAGAACTCAGAGATGGAGCTCTAGAGCTGCACTGGGATCAGGCAGAGTCCAGCATGCCTATCAAGCAGATGAGTTTGGATTTTTTTAGTCATTGCTCGATTTAGAGAGATTTAGGAAATGTTTACTATCCTCATTCTCCTTATCTAAGATGTGCAAATTTAGTCCCGCTTTAGCTCAGGATCAGCTTTGGCAGCCAAAATAATGTTTGTACCCTCCCTGCCTTAATCTAGAAAGCAAAGTAATTGTTGGTCCATTTCTTACAAATGGAAATCCAGACTTTTACTAATATCAACCAAATAGACTTTGCATCCTTGTTAGGTATACTGATGTTTTGAGATGTATCCATCCACGCCAGGTAAGACATGGGCCATAGTGCAACCTTGAAAAGGTCATTGCAGCTATGTACCCTTAAAAGTCTGAGATTCAGGTATGTTCCAGTTTTTTTACTGTCCTAGGTGGTCAAGGAACTTCCTTCACTGCCAGTGCTCCAACTCAGGAAGCTTAGACTGAAGCAAGATCTCATTTGCCTGAGGGTAGAGGTGAGTAGTAAGCTAAGAATGTTTCTCCAGAATTTAGGGCCAAGTTGCTGACCAGAACCAAAAAGCTCATGTCCCCAACACCCATCTCAGATGAAGCCTCTAAACTAAAATAAAAATCTTGATTCCAAATTGTGAGAAAGTCCTATTTTTCTAAAATGTGTCCTGGTGTTATCTGTAACTGGTTGCAGTAGTCTACTGTAGGGAGCCGTTTGTGCTGCACCCAAACATGGTGCCAGCTTCCCGCCGAGAACTCAGCAAACAGAGCTGTTGCCCAGCCAAGAGACTTAATGCACATGCACCACATAAGTCACAGCCCACTCTTGGGGCACGTGATTGAGCTACAGGAGGATGCACCAATCAGGTAGCAACACGAGTCTCCTAGGCATGTATAGCAGTGCATTTCCGCCCCCACGTGAGGAGAAGAAGAGGAGGACAGTGGGGAGATTGTGGGAGACCCCACGTGGAGGGATGGTGGAGAGGCACCACGTGGAGAGAGACTCAGTAAAAGAGATTGCGGGAGGTCCCGCGTGGACAGAGACTGGACAGAGAGATTGTTCGTGGGGGACTGCGCGTGAGAGGCTGTCTAGACAGTAGAACTCGGTAGGGAGTCCCCGGCTCAGAGAAAAGTTTCCTGCTCAAGAAGCCCCTGCTCAAAGTGCTGTTCAATAAAGGTTATTCCGCAGAAGAAGCTGTTTGTTTGTTGCACGCCTGTTCCTAGCGGCGGGAAGCGTAGGCGCGCGCGTGACAGTCTACCCTGCATGTGCACACCTAATAATAATACTTTCATTTTAATCTTTTACCATTGCCTTGCTGGTATAGACTATAGTCTCAAGATGCTGGTTTGCAGTATTGTGGTTAGATGAAGCCCATGAAACTATGTTAGTTTCTCAAGGATGACTTTAGAGAAAAATACCTTGTAGTGCAAACCAGTAACTAGCAATCTCAGTAGCACTGAGGTCCTAGTTCTATCATAGGCACAGGCACAGACACAGTATCTGCTGTAGACCAGTAACAATGGATGAGGTACCTAGACCTGTCATTGCCACATGAAAAGGGTTGGAGGAGTAGGGAACTCTGGCTACCTATACTCAGGTTTTTTAAAACAAACATGAGCTCTTGATTGCTCTATAGCATTAAAACAATAAACACACCAGTATTAGATACCTACCTGTCCTGGTCTCAGAATGCTATATAATGCTGAAATAGTGGAAGTGACTCCAATCTTAGTGAAAATAAACAACACTTTAGAATTTCTGGTAAGGCTGGAATAAAACAAGGCTATAAAAACTAGAATAAATGCAGAATGCCTCTATGGTCAAATGATGCCAGAAACATCAAACGAGCAAGTGCAGCCTTCAAAAGCCACGATTTCAGCTAACAGTAATATATATGTATATAAAATCTTTCAGAATAGAGAGATGACTCTGTAGTTAAGAGAATGTGTTGCTTTTACAGGAGATTACTATTTTTGTTCCTACCACCCACATGGCAGCTAAGAACCATTTGTAACTTCAATTCTGGGGGACCAGAAGGCAACTTACTTTAAATATACCACATATTTAAATTTATTAGAGTAGCTTATAGGCTGTGGTCCAGCTAGTTCAATGATGGCTGCTGATGAAAAGTCTATGAATCTAATAGTTGTTCAGTGCATAAAGCTGTATATCAGCTGCTCTTCAGTATTTATCAAAATCCCAAAGAAGTAGGCTCTAATACTAATGAAGGAACAGGGTATATAAACTTTCCAGTGAGAATGAGGGCAGGCCAAAAAAAAAAAAAAAAAAAAAAAAAACAAGAAAACAAAAAAAGCAGCAAAATATTTTTTCCATGTCCTTAGTATAGGCTTTGAGGAGTTGATATTCCCCAGATTTAGGGCAGGTATTACAGCCTGAAGTAATTTAGTCAATAAAATTCCCCCAGAGGAGTACCTACCTGCTTTGTTGTTGTTGTTGTTTTTAAGTTAATTCCAGATGCAGTCAGATTGACAACCAATCCATCAAAATAACCAAATATCCACCACAGTAACCAAAAGTACTCTTGTTTTGAAATTTTATTGCAGTCATTTTGAAGAAACTCAATGAGCTTCAGGAAAGCAAAAGGAAATAATTCAACAATTTTACTTAGAAACAACATAGAGAAAAAAATTAAAGGGGGGAACATATATTAGGTGAAGGTGAATCTGGGAAGTGCTGAAAGGGAAGGAATAAATACATTGTATAAAATTCTCAAGGAATGAATAAAACTAGAATCTAACAATCCAATAAATCCTGTAGCATCAAAGACTCAGTGAAATTTAACGTGTGACAGAAGGAAGCAACAGTGAGAAATTAAAACAGGGGAAGCAACGGGCGATCTTGAAAGTCCAGATGCTTGAAAGTACACATTTTCAGGAGAATTAATGGAAAAAGATCAAAGAGGAATTGGAGAAGTCTGTTGTTACTTTAGAAAAGCATTAAAAGAGCAGCTATAAGGTATTAATGTAGTTGAAGAAAGGAAAAAAATATTCCTTCCTCAAGATGAAAAAAAGAAAATACCAGGAACACAAAAATATAACCATTCATGGGCAGAAACCAAAAGGCTATCAGTCAAATTTAACTCTAGACATATATTAAGAACACCTTTGAAAGTCAAAATTAAGAATATATATTGTTTTAGTAATTTTTGACTGTAATAAACATTATAACCAAAAGCAGCTTGAAGAGGAAAGGGTTTGTTTCATTTTATAGTTTATAGCCAAAAGGTAAGTCAGTGCAAAAGCTCAAGTGAGAATCAGGATCCAGAAATTGAAACAGAGACTGCGGAGGAAATCTGCTTACTGGTTTGCTTTCTGGGATCATTTTCAGCAAAGATTTTTGTTTAACCCAGGGCCATCTGCCCAGATATGGCACCATTCCCATTGGGTTAGGCCCTTCTCTATTAATTAGTAATTAACTACAAGCAAGTTTGTAAACCAATCTGATGGAAGCAATACTTAGGTTGAGGTTTCTTCATCCCAGGTGACCTGAGTTTTGTTGCCAAAACTAACCAGCACAGGGAATAAATCTTGCAGCAATGAAAAACAGAGTAATGTACACATGATGCTTTTCCAATTCACATGTTAGCAAAATGATAGGAAAACACCCTGTGAGAGTTTCAGTGTACTGAAGAGGAGCCTTGTCAACCATGAACATTGTCCTGTAACCTATCCCTTAGACACAGAGGAGAGAAAAGACATTCCCAGAGAAACCAGGGCTAAGAGAAGGTGTGCCCACTAGAAATGTGACAGGGAGTTCTTAGATTGAAAGAGATGTTAATGGGTTAGACCAAAATCAGAATGCGATAAAATTCACCAGTGAATGTACCATACAGACAAACTCAGAACACAGTAATATTGGAAACAGTGTTCCCCTAACATAAGAACACCAAAATTTTATGAACCATATGTAAGTTATTTAAATCATTGCTTTTGAAATTGGAGAAGATAGTTTAATTATTCTCAGAAAGGAGCTTTTGAAAATGATGGCCTTTTTGTCCTAGAACCTACAATATTTTTTCAAAATTAATGTGAAAATATTCTCTTATGATACATTAAATGTATAATTTGTATTAATATCGTATCTGACAGCCATTTTTAATTTACATAGGTCTGCTAATTTTCTGATGCGTTTTTATTTGCAAATAATTACTCTGTGTATGCAATGTATAAAAAGGTCTATTTTTTTCTGTTGGAAATATTTAGGATATTAAAGATTCAATCCAGGAATCTGCTTACATCTGACTACTGAAGCAGTGGCAAACATTATTTGTGGCTCTTTCTAGGATTCTGTACTTGACTGGCATTCCCCAGTTGTTTGTCTACATATTCTTTAGAGCATACACTATCCAGATTCTTGAAGGAAAGGCAAGGGGACTTGCAGAATACCTGTTGCTCCACTCTAAAACCACTGCTATCTTTTTCCAGCTTAGTAAACACCACCAAGGAAATGCAGAGAATAGAGATTTGGGTTTTCAGCTACTCACAATTCAGAAAAGAGCCAGAAACTCTCCTTTCTTTGGGACTGAACATTGTCAGCCTTCTGAAGCCATTTCTTAGATAACACCTATAAGAAGCCTCTATTTGGCCAAGAATAAATAGGTGAGAAACGATGGAAGCAGATGTTTACATCTTTTCTCTTTTGAAGAAGCATTTGGCTTGCTGGATCCTAGCTTTATGTGCAAAGAGGAAAGTTTATAATGTAGATATTGTGTTTCTAATGCTTGCTTGATATAATTTTTTCAGCACAGTTGGGACAAAGGAAAAATGAGATATATAACCAAAACAAGCTCAAAACCTAGAATTTTATTATGCTTAAATAATAGATGAGAGACTACCTCTTCTGCAAAGAGGAAAGATATATTCCAAATTTTTGCTGTCTATAAAGATACAATTTAATGTAAGTCAAAATTAAACAGCAGAAGATGTAAATGTGCATAAGATTAAGCATAGTGAAAGTGGTATGATTGAAACATACATGTCAACAACACATCACATAGTTTTGATAAAAATATATAGTAACTAAGTTAATTTGCATAAAAGTTCATTTTAAAATAAATTAACAGTGTTTAAATTTCTTCCCATTGATGCTACCAATATGGATCTAAATAGTGCAGAAAGGTGAGAAACATGCCCTTTTCTACATATGTAGCTCTTTTAATAGAAACATATCAAGTACTTTTTCTTTACATATGTTCCCAATATATTTTCATTTCTAATTTCTTGTTTTTATTACTTAAATTTAAATTTTCTAATTTCTATATTGTATTGTAATAATCTTCTGTAGCTACAAAGTCTGTTTGGGTTTTAACTTTCTAGTTTCAAAATTTTTATTCTAAAATATTATATTATGACAGTAGTTCAGTGGTTTACCTTATGTGTAATGAAAGCTTCTTGCAAGAGTCCCCTGTATCACATGGACAGTCACACAAAGTTAAACTTCTCTATCTAATTTTGATCAGCAAGTTCACAGGCTTGGTGGCTATCTAGCCATATGTTACATTTAAAGAATTCATGGGGAATTTAAAGAAGTTACTTAATTACAACATCTTCATTCTAGCCTATCATAGTTTAGATAATTGTTGGTACACATTTGCCCATTTTGCATAAAGGACACTTCTGAATCTGTTTTATAAGCTCTCTAGGATTTAAATTTAACTGTATCTATCAGCTTTTCTTCTTCACACTCCTGTCCACTGCTATGCTGTCTTATAAGGTTCAAGTGTCAATTTGCATATGAATGTATCCTTCTTTTTCATGTGTCTATTCATATGTTCACCATACTCCTGTTTACAGTGCCTGTTTAAGAAAATGGTTTGCATTCACCATTTCAAATAATATCACCTTTAACTTATCAGTCATCATTTTCTGAGAAAGATTATCAAGGCATTATCAACGATACAAGTTTTGATTTAACACCTCTTGAAATTACACTTTTGTGCCTTCCTTTTCTTCAAATGACATCTATTTAGTGGGAGAGGCTACTGCTCTTTTGTATCTTCTATACTATGTGATACACAGTAAATAATTAAAAACATGTTTCCCACTAAATGAATATTCTTCAATAATGCACGAAACTTGGAGAGATTTGAATCATGCCTAACTAGCAACTTCAACATGCCCGTTCTGTTAATATGCCACTGAAATATTATCTATGCACTATTCCAGGCACTAAGGCCAGAGTCATAACACAATGATTATTGCTGTGGCATTAACGGATGTTAAATATTAAATAGAAAACTGTACAACTGATAAAAACAATTAAAACAGTAACAAGGACAATTGGAATTGGACAAATCAATCTCTATTGGACATAGCAGCCTTTCCTTGAAGAATAAATCTCATTGTATCAGAGGGAACATAACAAGCTGCCAACAACAGCAACAAAAACAACAATATTTCTATTTAGCCAAAATAATTGACAACAACCAATATGACAAGATATTTAAAATGGTACAACACTGGCTCTAACATTGGGAGAATAAACAGCACCTGCTCAATTTTCTCAATAATTTAGGCAACTATTCATAGCTGGTGAGGTCATGGAATCAAGAAGAGACTGTGCTAATGTTACTTTCCTAAGCTGAATAATCTTTAACTCCATTGAAAATACTTATTACTATATCTTCAGGTAAGTGTGGCTCTCACCCCATTATCAAATAAGCTCCTTTTTATAATAGATCATTCTAAAAGGTCACAAGTAGTCTAAATGCAGAGAGCAACTGGCAATGGGTAGCCATTTCCAGTTAATGCATTTATTATAAACTCTATATCTGAATCTTAGAAAATATCGTGGAACATGAAAAGAGAACAAGAGCCAGAAGTCTAGGAATTCATAGTGAGATAATCTTCTTAAAAACAAAAATAAGGCAGTAGACAGGGATCTGGAGGAGAATATAGTTTTACAAGGAGTTGTGGGGGGGGGCGGCTGGAAACTAAATGAGATAATGTGATCAAGGTATACTGTAGTAAACTCTCAAAGAATTCATAAAAACATTACTTTTTTAAATTGTAGAAATGACTGCCACAGAGAGCTACAAAGTAACTGTAAAAAAATAAAAAGGCCACATAGTTTTGTGAAGACAGCTAAGCCATATTAGCTGGGACATAATAGACAATGTGCATTGTCCAATGTTATTATAACAATGATTTTCCTATAATTAGACACAGTGAACAATGAGCAAATATCAGTGTGTCTCTTGGATTCACTTATGACAGGCTCCGAGGAGAAGCTGTATGCTCCTGAGGACACAACTGAACAGAGGCAGTGAAATTGTCTTTAAAGAATTTTCCTGTACTGCAAATACAAATATTTGCCTAATCCATTTTGGTTTCTTACTTCCCCACCCCATCTTCTACGGCATAGCTTCTTACCTTACCATCCTTGAAGGCAATTAGGAAAATCAAATTTAGTTGGTAACTTTCTTCTTATTATGTGAAACTCGACTAAACATGGAATTTAAATATTCACCACTGCTTTCCATTTCTTTCCTTACATTTAGCATTATTATTGATAGAAGCCACTTAATACATTTCTTTTCAATGCATAGTCTTTTAACAATAACAATAGCTGCTAATCTTGTAAGTAGGGTATAATGGCCTCTCTGTGGCTGTTTTGTACAACTGATTTTTTTCTTTTTGCAATTTTCTATTTTGCTGAACTTACAGCCTTCTTAGAAAACATCCCTTAAATTCTGATTTAAAATAGACACAGTGGAAAGCAAAATAAACATCTATGTCTATATGTTGTATTTTAAAATAATGGGTCATTTGATACCCATGCCCTCCATTAATTGGACATACTTTCTATTGAGAAAAGAGAGGAAAGGTTTCAAGAGCCATGTTGAGCAAGTTTAGTCAAATAAAGAGGTTGAATGTCTCCTTATGTGTCAGAACCATTTCTTGATTTGTGTGTGCTTAAACCCATATGAACGACAGAGTAAAGCAGTTTGGTGTAATATTTAAACCAATATTTGCAGACCAATCTGACTCACTGTAAGAATAATCATTTTATCACATCAAGTTTTAGAGCTCTGGTGTATCACTTGCCTGTAACTAATTTCATGTATATAATAGACATACTTGTAAACTTCCCTTATGTAGCTGCATTAGTTTCTATAGAAGTTTGCAATCTGTGATGCCTTAGTATTCTACTTGAAATATTTTTTGAATTATCACCTTCATTAGTCATATCTTTGGTATCTTGGCTTTGAAAACATCTTCTACATTGTTTGAATCATTTCAACACGTGCTTTATATAAGTTGGACAGGTCTCTCTCAGACAAGAAGATGTATTACTCAAGCTAGATCAAACCTAGGATTTATATCATAAACAATAATACACAAATGTTAAAAATATGTTTGGCACTTTTTCAGTACTGTATTTTCTTTAGAGAAATAGGCCTGACCAACACTACTGACATGTAAAACTGATGTTTGTTTTTAAATAATCTTTAAGAGGAAAAAAGAAGTAGTTTAGCTTTGGAAGTGAATGATGAGTCATCAAGCATTGAATTGACCAAGTTGAGGTCATGTGGAAAGCTGGGAGGATGGTGATTTATTAGCTGGATTGTTGTTTGAAATATTTCCTGTCCATCCTGAGATTCCAATATTTTTGGAAGATGAGTAGCTTTGAAGCGGCTGTAGTTTGAGAATTATTATCTTCATTTCTTTGTGTCTATTACGGACTATACTTAGGGATCTAGACCTTCCCTTAGACTAAGTTCTCAGTTCTGTGTAAGCATCCACCTTTTGTAAGAGATCTTTTCTAACCAATTAGGCCTCATGTCTGCAGACTCACTGTGCTTCAGTAGACATTACAGGTTGAACTCTAGAAATTCCCTTGAAGGACCCTATTCTGTCAGACCCACATATAATACTGTATAAAATTGATGGCATGATGAACATTTTGCCAACATGGTGAAACTAACCAGAAGTAAATGTTCAAGAGTTCAAAGAGGCACTCAACAAACATAAAAATCTCTATTTTACATCACTTAAAATTTTTAATGTGCAAAGCCAACAACATTGTAAACTTATAGATGTATGAACTAATCAAATATGTAGAATCCATAATAACCTCCTTTAATTATTTTGAATAATACACTCCTCATCACTGAAGGTGTAGGGACATTTTTCTTACACAAAACAACCTAAATTATAGCATGCTTGAGAAGATAATGACTTGAAATTTGAATTGTCTAGAAGTTTAATTTTTACCTCCCACTCATTTCATTTTACCACATAATGTTTGACTTCCCAGGTATTCTCTCTGCTTTACAGACATTCATTGTGATTACAAGATATCCTCTCTCCTTTGGCTCACCTGTATACATGTTTGATTCTATTTCTTCAATTTTATAAACTCTATATTACAAATTGCCACAAATAATAGATTTTCAGAGAAGTCTAGTTAAATTGTAGATGTGGAGCAACTAGGATATACATTGCTCATTCTACTCTGATTGTCGCATTGGTGAGAATCAAGCTCTTGCAACCTTGTTTTGGTGAATACTTGTTAACACTACCTTTTATTTTAGGATGAACTACTCTAAAAATTAACTTTGATTCTCTTTTTTAAGGCTCTAATTATTTCAATTTTAATATTGTATTTTTATTATTTAAAATGATTTTTATTGCTTTAGGTCAGGAATGGTGATTCCTCAGAAGTTCTCTTATTCTTAAGAATTGTTTTCACAAAAAAATTTTTTTTCACTATTCTGGGTTTTTTAATTTTTCAGATGAATTTGAGAATTGCTCACGTCTTTGAAGAATTGTGTTGGGATTTTGATGGGGATTGTGTTGAGTATGGAGATTGCTTTTGGTAGGATCGCCATTTTTACTATGTTAATTTTGCCAATCCATGGGTATGGGAGATTTCTCTATTTTCTAAGATCTTTAATTTCTTTCTTGGGAGACTTGAAGTTATTGTCATACAGATCTTTTACTCATTTGGTTAGATTTACCCCAAGATATTTTATATTATTTATGGCTATTGTGAAGGGTATTGTTTCCCTAATTTCTTTCTCAGCCTGTTTATTATTTGTATAAAGGATACTGGTTTATTTGAGTTAATTTTATATTCAGCTACTTTGCTGAAATTGTTTGTCACCTGTAAAAGTTCTCTGGTAAAATTTTTGGATACTATCATATCATCTGCAAATAGTGATACCTTTATTTCTTCTTCGCCAAATTTTATCTCCTTGATCTCTTCTTATAGAAAGAATAAGACTTTTTATACATTTATCAAAAACAATATAATGGCAATTGTTAGGATTCATACAGTTTTAGTTATTAGGATACAATGGCATTTTAAAGTTATACAGGATATACAAGTTCCATGTCTAAGCTCAATTGTCCAGTCAAACTTCTATGCTTCTTTGACTACTAAGGGGACAGACAGAGAAACACAAACTGCCATGAATGTTTCACTTTCTAAGGGAGTGAATTATTTTCTCAGGAACTGGAAGCACATTGTGTTCTAGGAGCCATGGAACACCAAGGAAAGCCTATGGTGCATTCCTCTGAGGGCAGTTAGGCCAGGCCAACATCAGTATATTAAAGAGAATTGAATTTCCCTCTCTAAGCAGGTATTCATCCATCCATCCATCCATCCATCTATCTTTTCTTCTTCTCTTCCTTCCTTTTAGAAAATATAATTCAATAAAATATAAGGTAAAATAAAATTTGCCACATCAAACTTGAACAAGAATTTTAAAGACTTTGTTCAATACCTGTTCCTTTCATCATTGACAGGTGATCCCTTTCCTGAGTTGGTCAGAATATCAGAAACTTCAAGAATTATCTAGTTTCTTTTCTATTCACTATATCACTATATGCAAATTTTTATCAAAGCAATCTTGGTTTTATTATCATAATCAGAACAATGTCTTTCTTGCTGTTTGTAAATCTTTTTTTAAACGACTTTATTTTACAAAACAAAGATAAATGTACAGATTTTAAACATTTTTTGCTTAAAATTATACATTTTTGTCAGTACTGTTTTTTCAGATATTAAAATAATTTTTACATAAAACTATGTGAATATATTTTTTAGTCAGTACTTGATTTTTTCAAGGGCTTGACAGTATGCATTCAAAACCTAATAGTTACCATGAGCGTAAAGTACATGCAAAACAAATCGCAACATGGAAATAGTCAAAGTCTTCTTGTTTTGTAAATATTATTTTTTTGTTTTCTTTATTTCTTGGACTTCATACAGTCTGTGAGCTGTTTGTAAATCTTAAACCCACTTCCTTTCTTCTCCACACCATGGCCTTGTTATTCTTCTCTTACGTTTGCTTAACTTTTTGTTCTCTACTCAGTACTCAGCCACATAGTTGTAAATGTGAACATGTCTTTGCCAAAAAAAAAAAAAAAAAAGGGGGCTGATGAAAAGGCTCTGTTGGTTGTTGGTAAGGTAAACATAAGCACCTTTATTTATTTCCCAGAACCCACCTTTTAAAATGCCTAATGTGTTGTCAATAATGTATATACATCATTCAAGCATTGGGAGAGTAAAGACAAATAAATTTTTGTAATTTCAAGCCAGCTCAGCTAGCTTAAGTGGTGAGCCTCAGGCAAGCCAAAGAATTTTTCTCTCAAACAATAAAAACCCAGATTGTAAACACACACACACACACACAAACACACACACACACACACACACACACACACACACACACTCACTTACTCACTCACATACACACAGACAGAGTTAGAGAGACAGAGAGACAGAGACCTGAACACACATGAGCCTGTATCCACACAAATACACTGAATAATGAGAACTGTGCTCTGGTAGTTTGTACAGTGAAGTTAGGATACTTTATGATCTCTGACAATAGAAAACCAGTGATGAAGTCTCAGAAAGAAGGTCAGGATGTGTTAGAATTTTACCTGGTGACAAAGGTTCAATTTCATAATATACTGTAAAACCATAGTGAATTTAAATCGATTTTGAAAAAAAAATGATGCTCTAAATTGTTGATTTTTTAAAATCAATGTTTATGGACATATAAATATGACTACGTTGCCCTAAGTAAATGTATCTATTTATTTCATAGTTATTAAGTTTTAGGTTAAGCAATTCCATCCCATTAATGAGAATACTCTTTATTTCCAAGTGGTTTATGTGCAGGTGGCTCATTTGCTTATTCTATGCCTAACAATTCATGTTGTTATAATGAGAGCCTGCAGGAAGGTGATTGTTCACAGGCAGCTACCTCTCATTTGTTCTCCTGGAGATCTGCCATCCTGGTTTGTCAAGTGACAGAGGATTCTAAAAATACTCCTTACAGTCATTTAAGAAAGGTATTTATTTTTATGGTTTTTGTGTATCCTGGTCTAGCCTTAAACTTGCTAGCTAGCCAAGGATAACCCTGAGTTTTTCTTCCTAATACCTTCAACTTCAAATGCTGAGATTCCAGATGTCCACCAACATTTATGTTTTATGTTGTGAAGGCAAGCATTTTACAAATTAAGAAATATATTTCGTCTCCATGGGCATGTTTAATTTTTCCACCTTTACTGTATTGGTGAGAGCGGCAGAATTGCCTCATTGTTATGTGGCTAGCACAACACATGTCACCCAACACTAAAGACATTAAAGTAAACAACAATTAAGCCTTTCTTCCTAAACTACAATGTGACTAGCTTCAATATGCTAAATAGAAACCTGATAATTATTTTTTTCTCGTTTTTATTGATTGAACAATAATTCTGGAATATGCATAAATTAGATATCAATGTATTCTTAAAAAGAAAGATATGGATTTACTTAACTATTTATTATTGTATTATACTACAGTATTAGAATTAAGTCTCTTATGGCACTAGCTCACAGCGGCTCTTGAAATCATGTTTATATAAATCTGAACCTCCCTGGTGTACTCTCTTTAGTAGCAATGTATTTCCTGATCAGGAGCTACAAAACATTCTCTAAGATTATATGATACAAACTTCACAAGATTTATACTTTTGTTAAAGAAACACAATTGTTTCCTCAGATATTTATGTGGGAGGTAGATTTCAAATTTCCTGCAATAATATCTCATATGAGTTCTTTATTTTTATGTTTCAATTTCAATATATTTTCCTGAAGAAGCAATATTTTTGAGAGACACATTTTTCTTATAAAATGCAAAGGAATGACAGATAATATCCTTTGAGGTACTCTTTGTGACTTTGAAGGTTTTCAGGTTTCTCAGTTCTGACTATGTATATTCGGGTTTCTCAGAATATTAAACCTATAAACTGAGTTTCTTACTGATTCAAAATCTGTGCATCTGGGTTTTCAAGGATGCTCACAGAGCAGAAGACAGGATCTCCAGTTTAGGCTGCATTGTGGCCTCCCAAGGGCTTATGTCTTAATCATCAGATCTTGTAAGTTTGAAATTATTTTAATACAAGTAGAATACAGTTTAAGATGTAAGCATGCTAGAGTAATGTAGCACCTTATTGCCTATTACCTTGAAAAAAGTATATATTAGTACAGATGCAGATGCTAACATTAGGGGTTGTCTCAGTCTCATTTTTATTGCTATGTTGAAATACCCTAATGAAACAATCACATAGTAACATCATATCCATAGCACATAGCAGAAAAAAGTTGTATCCATGCTCTCTTGTGGGTTAGCTTATTCTCAAGTCAGCTTTTCCATTCTTACACAGTTCAGGGCCGCCTGCCTAAGGAATGGCCTAACAAACTAGATTTGGGCTTCCCATATCAATTAATTCAATCTTTTAAGCTTTCTTCCCTGTTGATTCTGGTTTGTGTCAAGCTGACAACTAAAGAGAACCATTACAGAGATGATTTGTTTACAATCTGAGGAAATCGAAGGCTAGTGGGTGACATCAGAATCTGAGACATGTTTGAGAGAATTTCTTTCCTAAAACCATTTGGTGGCTACTGATGCTTTTCTTGCTCTCTTTAGCACCAGCAAATAGAATGCTGATATCATTTTCCTTTGTATATTTAGTATTCTTGTCCTCTCAATTTTACCGTTTCTTTACTAATATAGAGAGAAACTGTACAAAAATTCACCATTAAAATACCTTTGCTAGGAAATAGTTTGATTTCACAGTTTTTTTACAACTTTATTTAAAAACACAGAGATACATGTACAGATTATTAAACACATTTTGGTATAAAATATGAATATATTTTTGTCAGTACTTGATTTTTTTAAAGGTTTGATAGTATGCATTGAAATATTTCTATTTACAATGATCATAAAGCCTATGTAAAACAAAATGTAAAATGAAAATAGTTTTCTTGTTGTGTAAAGCTTAAACATAATGTTTTTTAACTACCAAAAATTGCCACAAGGTTATCTTCTTAGCTCTTGAATTATTAACGATTTAAGGTCTAGGTGTTTTAGGTGTATCCCACTCTGAGAGCGTGCAATACACTTACCTTTTTTTTTTTTTTTTTTTTTTTTTTTTTCCCTAAGAAGGACTGAGGCTTTCACTTTTGGCCTTTCTTTCTTTCTTTCTTTCTTTCTTTCTTTCTTTCTTTCTTTCTTTCTTTCTTTCTTTCTTCCTTCCTTTCTTTCTTTCTTTCTTTCTTTTTTTCCTTCTTTCTTTGAGCTTCATATGGTCTGTGAGTTGTTTCTTGGGTATTTAGAGCTTTCTGAGGCTAGTATCCAATTATCAGTGACTGCATATTATACCTGTTCTTTTGTGACTGGGTTACCTCACTCAGGATGATAGTCTCTAGATACATCCATTTTCCTAGGAATTTCATGAAGTCATTGTTTCTAATAGCTGAGTTGTACTCCATTGTGTAAATATACGGCAATTTTTATATCCATTCATCTACTGACAGGCATCTGGTTTCTTTCCAGCTTTTGGCTATTATAAATAATTCTGCTATAAACATGGTGGAGCATGTGTCCTTACTGTTTAGTTTGATGTAGGCTACTGGTTTGCTGTATATTGTTTTTACAGTGTTTAGGTATGGACTTTGGATTCCTGCTTTTTTTAAGACTTTTAACATAAAGGGGTGTTGAATTTTGCCAAATGCTTTCTCAGCATCTAGTGAGATGATCATGTGGGGTTTTCTTTTTCTTTTTCTTTTTTTTTTTTAAGTTTTTATATGGTAGATTATGTTGATGGATTTCCATATTTTAAACCTTCCCTGTTCCAGAGTTAAAGCCTACTTGATCATGGTGAATGATCATTATGATGTGTTCTTGGATTCAGTTTGCGAGAATTTTTGAGTATTTTTGCATCAATGTCCATGAGGGAGATTGGTCTGAAATATTATTTCCTTGTAGGTTCTTTGTATGGTTTAGGAATGAGAGTAATTGTGGTTTCTAAGAATGAATTGGGTAGAGTTCCCTGTGTCTCTATTTTGTAGAATAGTTTGGAGAGTATTAGTATTAGTATTAGTTCCTCTATAAATGTCTGATAAAATTGTGTACTGAACCCATCTGGTCCTGGGTTTGTTTTGTTTGGAAGGCTTTTGATGACTCCTTCCTCTATTTCTTTTGGTGTTATTGGATTGTTTAGATGGTTTATTTGGTTTTGATTTAATGTTGGTGTTTGGTATCTGTCTAGAGATTTGTCTATTTTTTTTTTTTCAGATTTTCCACGTTGGTGAGTATAGACTTTTGAAGTAGGATCTGATGATTTCTTGAATTTCTTCAGTTTCTGTTGTTATGTCTCCCCTTTCTTTTCTGCTTTTGTTAATTTCCATATACTCTGTGTGCCCTCTAGGTAGTCTGGCTAAAGGTTAATCAATATTTCTGATCTCCACAAACCAGATTTTTTGTTGATTCTTTGAATGGTTCTTTTTATTTCTACTTGGTTGATTTATGCTCTGAGTTTGATTATTTCCTGATGTCTACTCCTCTTGGGTATACCTGCTTCTTTTTATTCTAGAGCTATCAGGTGTGCTGTCAAGTTGATAGTGTATGCTCTCTCCAGTTTCTTTTTGGAATCACTCAGAGCTATACATTTTCCATTTGTACTGCTTTCATTGCATCCCATGGCTTTGGGCATGTTGTGCTTTCATTTTCATTATATTCTAAAAAAATCTTAATTACTTTCTTGACCATGTTATCATTGAGTCGGGCATTGTTCATCTTCCATGTGTATATGGGTTTTTTTGTTGTCTTTGTTGTTATTAAAGACAAGCCTTAGACCATAGTGCTCTGATAGGATGCATGGAAGTATTTCAATCTTCTTATATTTATTGAGGCTTGCTTTGTGACCAACTATATGTTCAATTTCAGAAAAGGTGGCAAGAGATGCTGAGAGGAAGGTAAATTTTTTGTTTTAGAATGAATTGTACTGTAGATGTCTGTTAATTCCAATTGGTTCATAACCTCTGCTAGTTTTATTGTGTCCTTGTTCAGTTTCTGTTTCCATGATCTGTCCATTGATGAGAGTGGGGTGTTGAGCTCTCCCACTATTGTTGTATGGGGTGCAATGTATTTCTTCATCTTTAGTGGGGTTTCTTCTATGAATATGGCTGCTCTTGTATTGGGAGTATATATGTGAATGATTGAGAGTTCTTCCTTACAAATCTTCTCTTTAATGAGTAAAAAGTATCCTCTCTTAACTTTTTTGATAACTTTTGGTTGAAATATATTTTATTCAATATTAGAATGGCCACTCCAGCTTGTTTTTTGGGACCATTTGCTTAGAAGTTTTTTTTCCAGCCTTTTACTCTGAGATAGTGTCTGTCTTTGTCTCGGAGATGAGTTTCTTGTATGCAGCAAAATAATGGATCCTGTTTAAATATATAGTCTGATAGTCTATTTCATTTTATTGTGGAATTGAATCCATTGATGTTAACAGATATTAAAGAATAGTGATTTTTGTCTCCTGTTATTTTTATTATTAGAGGTAGAATTATGCATGTGTGTCTTCTTTTGTTTTTCTTGCATAGTTGTTATCTTGCTTTTCTTAGGTTGTAGTTTCCCTCCTTATGTTGGATTTTCCATGTATTATCCTTTGTAGTGCTGGATTTGTGGTCAAATATTTTGCAAATTTGGTTTTGTCCTGGAATATCTTGGTCTTTCTATCTATGGTAATTGAGAGTTTTGCTGGATATAATAACCTAAGCTGGTGTTTGTGTTCTATTAGAGTCTGTATGATGTCTGTCCAGGATCATCTCCCTTTCATAGTCTCTGTTGAGAAGTCAATGTAATTCTGATTGGTCTGCCTTTAACTGCTACATGTCCTTTTTCCCTTACTGCTTTTAGTATTCTTTCTTGGTTTGAACATGTAGTGTTTTGACTATATGTGTTAGGAAGAATTTATTTTCTGGTCCAATCTATTTGGAGTTCTGTAAGTTTCTTTTATGCTCATGGTCATCTCATTCTTAAGGGTAGTGAGGTTTTCTTATGATTTTGTTGAAGATATTTACTGTGCCTTTTACTCTACTTTGCCCTTTTCTACACCTATTATTCTTGGGTTGGGTCTTCTCATTGTATTCTGGATCTCCTGGACATGTTGGGTTAGGAGCTTTTGGGTTTTTGCATCTTCTCTGAATGTTTTGTCTATATTTTCTGTTGTCTTCAGCATATGAGATTCACTCTTCCATCTCTTGTAGTTTGTTGCTGATGCTTGTGTCTGTGACTTCTAATGTTTTTTGGTTAGGCTTTCTATCTCCAGGGTTGTCTTGTTCTGTGTTTTCTTCATTGTTTCTATTTCTTTCCTCAATTCCATCATCTGTTTGATTGTGTTTTCTTGTAGTTTTTTTGAGTGATTTCTCCTGCTTCTCCTGTAATTTTTTAGGGAATTATTTATGTGCTTCTTGAAAATCTTCCTCATTATCATGAAGTATGATTTCAAGTCTTAGTTTTGATTTTCTGGTGTGTTTGGGAATTCACTACTTGTTGTTGTGGGAGAGCTGGGTTCTCATGTTACCAGGTTGTCTCGTTTTTCATTGCTTAAGTTCTTCTGCTTTCCTTTTGTCATCTTGTCATCTGTGATTATGGGCAATCTTGTTGTCACTGACTGTTGCCTGTCTCTCCTGTTGATCTAGTGCCTGTGGGCTCAGCTAAGAAATTGCTTTAGTTTTTATAGCTCTTTGTGGGCAAGCAGTGAGTTCTGATGGCAATGACTCAGTTTTGACTTCATGGCCTCACGTGTGGGAGCTCTTGTGAGGCTGTTCTGGGAGCTAAGTCCTCTGCGCACAGGTCCTGAGTCCTACTGGTAGAGATCTGGCTTTTTCTCTAGACCAAAAGACCCTTTTTCAGAGAGCACCACACTCTTTCTGAACTCTGAGAACTCTTGCTGTGACCTCCCCTGTCTTGTGCCCCAGTCTCTCCACTGGTCCAGATGGAAAAGATACTGTGCAGCTGATCTGGGAGTACAACCTTTCCTGGGCAGATCACAAGTCCTGATGACAGATACCTGGCCCTTACTGTAGGCAAGAAAGGACTTTTTCAGAGAGCACTGTGCTCTCTATGCTCTGAGAACTCCTGGTGTGACCTCTCTGGGATTGTGCCCCAGGCTCTCTGCTGGAGCCCTTCTTTCAATGCCTCAATTTCTCCACTTTTACACTGGAAGTTTGATGATTCTTTGATGAATATTGTTATGTGTTTAAATATACATGTATATATATGCCTAACAATCCATAAATATATACATATGGTCTTCTCTTTCTGTTTTTGTTGCTTGTGTGTATATGGTTTCTATGCTGACCACTTTGTATTTGATAACCATTTAGACAACTCATGTGGGGAAAGACTAACTCTCCATCTCTTGGTCATCATTAATTCTATGTAGTTCTGTCTACTAAACTACACATGGGAATTCCATGAGATCCCTTTGCTTCAATAATAGTGTGTCTAGATGTCTATGCTGCCATTCTTTAGTCCTTGTTTGTGTAGCTACTCCTAAGAGACTTTATTTCACAGCAGATTTCTTTTTTTTCTTTTATCTCTTCCTCTTTTTCCTCCTCCTACTTTTCTTCTTTTGTTCTTATAATCTTTCTACATATTCCACAGTGTTTTCTGAAGAGTTAGTGTAAATGATGCAGGGCTATAATGTCAATATATTTCATTGGGGCTGGGATTCCCATTAATCCCAGTCCATTAACAGTGTATTAATTCCTGCATTCTGTCTAGTTTCTTTGATGAAGGGAGATTTCTACATTTATCTGTAAGTTTTAAGGATATGATTTAAGATATTCTTAGGGATTATGCTGGATTAGAAAATTGGCATTCATAAATTCTAAAATTCATGACCTCACTAGCTCCAGGAATTTGGCTAGGTTTCTTGTATTAGGCATGATTTTTCTCTGGATGAGTAAGTTTGTAAGTCCAATTAGACTGCTCTTTGTTAACAACTCTTGAGTACCACTTAATACACCTCTATGGATGTGGGTAACTTGTCTTGCTTGTCTCTGTGGCTTAAAGTTGCTGCGGCTGCTGGGTAAAAGTATTTATTACTTTCCTCCCTCAGTAGCTTGCACAGTATTTTCTGGTATCCTAGAGTTTGCATATCAGACAGAAGATTTTTCTGTTAGGTCTACCTTGAATCATCTGAATCCCATATCCTAAGTGTGTCATGTCTTCAGTAACATTGGCTTAATTAACTTCAACCTCTGGTAAGCAAACAAAGACATCAATGGTCTCTACTATTTGAGTCACTTTGACTACATTGACCTACCATTTGGCAGAGGTTTTATGCCTGCTACACACACAGACACACAGACACAGACACACAGACACACACACACACACACAAACACACACACACTCACTCACTCACTCCCAAAAATATGTAATAATTTAAAAAAATAATGAGGTTTATCAAAATATCATAACACAAAACCTTGGTGCTATTTTTCTCTTCTTCTCCCATTTATTTCATTATTGATGTCACTTCTGTCCATGTGAATCATCCTGTCTTATGTTTAATTCCCCTATTGTTCTGCTCACCTCTCAAGGCTATCACCCCTATGAATCATTTGTACTCTCCTAGTTTCTACACTTAGTCTATGTTGCATAGCCACATCTGAAAATTTTGAGCTAGGAACTTTAGATTAAAGAGAATATGTGACATTTGTCTTTCTGGTAATGGGTTACCTCAAGCAATATATTCTTTTCTAAGTCCATCAATTTATGTGAAACTTTAATTATTTATTTTTTTAACAATTAGATAGTATTCTATTTTATATCACTTCATTTTCAATATGGTCAATCTATTGATTTTGTTTCTAATTGTGAGAGGTAGAAATAAATATTGTTGAGCAAGTGTCTGTGTAATAGAATGTCATGCCTTTTGAATATATACTTTAGTTATGTGGTAGACTTAATTTTAGTTTGGGGGGATTCTCTGTACCGAATTCCACCATGTCTGTCCCAACACTGAATGAAAATTTCCCTGTCTGCACCACCTTACCAACAGGTGTTGTTTTCTTGATCTTAACCCTTCATGAATGGAGTAAGTTAAAATCTCAAATTTTAATTTTTATTTTAATATCTGATATGAACAATAAACTTTTAAAGGTTTTCTTTATTATTATCTTTAACTTTTTAAAGTTCAGTTGTTATCCCCATCCCATTCTGCATTCTTGACAGTTCCTCATCCCATTTCTCCTCCCCATCCCCAAGAAGATGTTCCCATCCCTCAACCCCCAACACCACTACATACCCCCACACCCCACATTATTTCTTCTATTGAGAAGCCTCTGTTAAGATTCCTAGCTCATTTTTTTAATTGTGTAATTTTTTTATTTTTATGTTTTCTCTGTATTCTGTAGTATGTTTTACTTTTTTGTCAAATATCAGATAGCTGTAATTACAAATACTCACATTTCACTATTCTGTTTTGTCACACTGGCCTACATGTGTATTTTTGTGTCTGTACAATATTGTGTTTATTATTATAGTCTTGTTATGTATCTTGAAGGTTGATATAGCAATATATGTAGTAATCCTTTTGTTCAGGATTAATTTGGGCTTTTAGAGCATTTTCTGATTTCTTGTGAAATTCAGATTGTCCTTCCCTCTATTTCTGTGAATAATGTGGCTATTTTGACATTGTCAATTACTAGTATGGAAGCACCTGCTTGCTTCCTGGTTTCATTTGTCTGTAATACTATTTTTATCTTTTTATCCTCTCATTTTAAGGTGTCTCATATCTTTGAAACTAAGGTAAGGTTTGATTGTTTGGTTGGTTTTGGTTTTTATAGAAAACAAACACATGAAATTTGAGTCTGGTGTTTTACTATATTATATTTGAAATTGAAGCACTTAAGAAGTGCTTACGAAGCCAGTTCCAGGAAGTATGAGCCTTCAGGATCTTATGGCATCATGCATATACACGGCTGCCACTCTGAAAATCATTACACACATTTGAAACATTAGTTTCTTTCCCCAACATTCTGTTTTTCATTTAATTATTGTACATGACCTCCCTCATTTCCAACCAGTTGCTTCCTTTTCCCTCGCCTTCCTTCCCTCATCATGCCTTCCTTTCTTGTCAGAGACTAGGAGGCTTCCCATGGACATCAACCAGCCTTGGAACATATATCAAGCTGCAGTACAACTAGGTGCATCTTCTATTTAGGCAAGACAAGGCAGCCCAATTAAGAGAAAGAGATCCAAAGCAGGCAACAGAGTCAGAGACAGCAGCTTCTCCTAATGTTAGGGGTCTCACATGAAGGTTAAACTGCTTAGCTGTCACACCTCTGAAGAGGGTTATTCTGCTCCATGAATACTCTCTGGCTTATGGTTTAGTCTCAGTGTGCCCCTGCAGGTCCAAGTTAGTTTATTCTGTAGGTTTTCCTTTGATGTCCTTGATCTCTCTGGCTCTTTCAATCCTTTCTATCTTCCACAAGATTACTGGACTCCACCCAATGTTTGGCTGTGGATCTCTACATCTGTTTTCTTCTGCTGCTGGGAGAAGCCTCTCAGATGACAGCTATGCTAGGGCACTGTCAGCAAGTATATCAGAATATCATCAGTAGTGTCAGATATGAGCTCTCTCTCATGGCATGGGTCTCAAGTTGGGCCTGTCCTTGGTAGACCAGCCCCTCAATTCTTGTTCCATCTCTATCCTGGCAGATCTTGGAAGCAGGACTAATTGTAAGTCCTGCCTGGTTACAGAAGTGGCCCTTTCCAGGTTCCATATCCCTATTTCTTGGAGTATTAGCTAGAGTCATTCTCATAGATTTCTGCAAATTTCCATTGTCCTAGCTTTCTACCTCATCCCAGAGATGCTCTCCACCATTGATTGATTCAAGTTCTCTCTCCTTTTCCCTCCTGTCACACAGTAAGATCTCTTCTAGTTTTGTCTATTTACCTGAGAATTTCATAATATTATTGTTTTTATTAACTGAGTAATATTCATTGTGTAAATGTAACAAAATTGTTCATCCATTCTCTTTTAAAACTTATTTTTATTAAATTAGTTTATTTATTTATATGCCAAAAGTTTCAGCCCCAACCAAAACTCTTTACCCCCTCTACCTGCCTCTGAGAAGGTGCTTCCATACTTGTCCATCCACTCCCACTGCAACCCACTAGCATCCCTTTACCCTGGGACATTAAGTTTCTATAGTATTAACAACATCCTCTTTCACTGAGGCAATACAAGGTAGTCCTCTGCTACACATGTGCACAGAACAATGAAACAGCCCTACAGCTCCTTCAGTCTTCTCTCTAACTCTTCCATACTGGTTCCCTAGAGAAGAAACTACTACCACCATTTTCCTAAATAAATAGAATTCCTAAATGTATTCTAATTTTTTTGAACAACTTTATTTTAAAAAACAAAGATAAAAGAACAAATTTTAAGCATTTTTGTATAAATGTATACGAATACATTTTTGTCAGTGCTTGGCTTTTTTTTCAAAGGTTTGATAATGTGCATTAAGGTCTTACTAGTTACAATGATCAAAAAGTACATGTAAAACAGGATGTAAGCTAGAATTAGTCAAAGTTTTCTTGATATGTAAGGATTGAGCATATTTTTTTTTCTTGAACTCCACGCAGTCTGTGAGTTGTTTCTGGGGTGTTCAGAGCTTTCTGGGATTAGTATCCCATTATCAGTGACTGCATATTATGTGTGTTCTTTTGTGCTCTAAATTTTTAATCTTTTAACCTACAAAGACATGTTCCTTTAATCACACACTGATAAGACATTTTTTGGCAGTAAAGAGAGACTTCCAAAAAAATCTACAGCTGATCAAAAATACAGAAATTATAAAAATAATATATATTGAAATAATGCAACCCGTATATGTGAGGCTCAGGGGACATTTTGAAAGGAGTGGCTGAAGATTGTGAGAAGTAGAGGATCTGCTGCAGAGCAGCTTCTGAACAGGACAGGAAGGCTTTACATATAAAATCTCAATAGTATGATTGCTTAAAGCAGTATTATGTGATCACAACACTAGTCAATGTGTCAAAGTGTATAGGGAACATTTTTCAAGGGCCCATCCTGATATAAAGAACTAAAAGCAATGAACAGCTGATGAGAAAGGGTAAATCTGTTTTCTCCATGGATAAGCTCATAAACAGGTTGCCTAATCCTGAGTGGTCAGCCTAAAATACACGTACATGTAGCAATATTAAAAAACTCCCCCTCTCCCTCTCTCTCTCTCTCTCTCTCTCTCTCTCTCTCTCTCTCTCTCTCTCTCTCTCTCTCTCTCTCTCTCTGTCTCTCTCTGTCTCTCTCTCCCTCTCTCTCTCTCTGTGCTTCATTGAGTGTGTGTTTGTGTTTGTGTCTGTGTTGTATTGTGTAAAATAATAATTATAGAAAAAGAAGTTATATTATAGAATTGAAAGAGAATGAAGGTTCAACACAGAAATTAGTATGTGGAGGAGAAATTAAATTTTCAATAAGAATTCTTACTCCTGAGAGTCAACTCAACAGTCATTTATCATATTGTTCCCCTGCAGCTTGCTGGTCTTTTGGGGAGCTGGTTGTACATACTTCTCAGAAACATAAAACAAACATTCTGGCCCTCAATAACACTGAGTCAAAACATGGCCTTGCTGAAGTCTTGCAGAGGCTATCTAAGATGCCAATCATAGAACCAAGATAATCTCTTGTGGGGTCAGAGAAACATCTGCACATATACAAGTTCTCAAGCTTGATAATTTTGATTTAAAAAAAATAGCGTTATCTGAGACTGAAATTAAAATTAATTAAACTATATTCCTAATAATATAGTTAACATATAGTCAAATGTAATACAACTATTGTTGTATTGCTCCTGTTGAAAACCTAATGTATAACTATATTTGAGAAACTTGAAATCTCCTTATTTCTTGTCTTCTTTAAGGAAAACCAGAGTTTAGATTTCAATTACTCTTCTGATTTTTTGCATTTAACAACACAAGTGGCATTTCTCTATCACTAATATATTCTAACACTTAAACTCAATATATGAATTATTTCCAGTCACAAAACATCTCTATGGCTTATCAAGGGCAGGGTTATTTTAGCAAAAACATGGCATACAATGCATAAATAGCTCTCATATATAAACAGAGCATGCACAAGAGATTAATACAATTTCCCCCCTTTGAGTGATTAATACTTTCCCTGGCAGCTATAGCATTTTATTCTTCTATTAGCTGGCAGATGTGAATAAAGGTTTCATCTTGCTGCAACCAGGCTGCTTTATCTTCAAACATGCTCACAGCTCAGGGACTATGAAATATGCTCCAAGAAGATTTAGAACTATCATAGGAATTTCTGGTGGTTTCCATGCATTTTTTACAAATTTATTAAGTTGAATATTTTATTTCTTTTGGGCTAAAAGTTAACTGGCTTGAAACTTACAGGTGAAGAGCAATAGAAACCCAGCCTGAGGCAGTGTTGTCCTTACAAGTCTTGAAGAACAGACCATTGGGAAAATTTTTAGGAATATTATAATTTATGGCTTTGAGAAAGGGGTGTACATGAAAAACATGATTTGATTGAAAAGATTATTTTAAAAGTATTTCATCTGGTGAGTTTTAACTTTTTACTAGCAATTTTACTCCCAATTGTTAATATATATCAAGGTTTTGACGAAAAAACAAATTGTGAGTTGGTTATGTTGTCATTATATATGCAAAGTTTTGTCTCATTTAGATTTAGTGTTAAAATGATTCCCTGTGTGATTAGAAAAGACAGTAGCCTATTTTCCCACTTTTTATATTTAAGTAAATATTATCTTAAATATTACTTCTAAATTCAGAAAAATTCTAGTGGAAAAATATATGCTATTTTATTAAATATAGTTAGTGACAAATTTATATACGTATATCAATATATACATAATATAGATGGGTTCTTATGTTCATAAACATGGAAAGTATAGATCAGTATTACAGTTATTAAATATGCACAACCAATACAATTATATACTATTAAATGGTATATTATATATATACATATATTTCCTTATAAACATGTATTTGGATACACGTTTGGGTACACAGTGGGGATTTAATTAGTGTAAATATCATTAAAAATTTTTTGACAATATTAATCATTATTTTGTTCATAATACTAGATTGTAATTCACAGGAACATCATAAGGGAAAATAGATCAGTGTCCTGACAATAGAATTCAAAATTTCCTGGGGACAGATACAGCATTTGTTCATAGTATAATAACATTATAAATATAAAGTATATTTTATGCATAATTTAATAATATTACCTAGAGTCATTATACAATGACAGTTCCTCAATTTCAAAAATATTGTTAGGAAAGCAGTCAGGTAAAGACACATATGTTGGATTTAATGCATGAAGGTGTCCTCACCTTGCCAGAATTAATGTAAGACCTTGCAGATTCAAAGTTATAGATACTTATTTTAAGGACAGCCAACAAAGAAGGGAGAATGTTAATATTGGATACAGTTTATCATAGATTGGATATACCTAGGTTTTTTTTTACCAAAATAACATGAACACACAGAATGTTAACAAACTAGCTCATTTGATACATTAAATACATTTTGAGGAGTATTACTTAGATTGAGCATAAAATTTGACTTCTCAGCATTGTTTAGAGATTAAAAACGTCATATAATCTCCGTATTATTTAACAAAAACATTTGTGTAAATCTGTCCAATGCTATTCCTCATTTTGATGTTGTCAACCTAGGCAGGAGTATCTAATATTTTGTTAAGATCTGACCCTCTATATTCCAGAACTGCTGATGAAAGTTGTTAAATGCTCATTAACATTTTTTTATTTTTTGAGGTTTTTTGAAATCATAATTTAATTGGAATATTTCTCAGTTCTCCTTCTCCCTCTAAACTTTACACCTTCATGCTTTCCTTCAAATTCATGGTTCCCCTCCCCAATAATTGTTATTCTCTTTCTTCTTTCTTTCTCATCACCTGTCCCTTCCTTACTTTCTCTTTATCTCTCTTCCACCCCTTTATACCCTTTCCTTTCCTCCCCCTTTTGTATCACTCTGCTTGATTTTGCCTTCCAACTAGTGAAACATCATTTGTTAGATTACTTGATGCTATACTATCTGACAAGCAATAAACAAATTATATAAAAACTAGGGTAAGAAGAATTTGGATATGCTACAAGAAATAATAAAAAAAACCCAACAACCAATAAATTGCTTGGGTTTGTTTTTAATTATCTATTCACTGATCAGTATTGATATTCATGACAAGAGGATATGAAGGAAAGCAAGAAACAACTACTCCAGGAAATTACTCTGGTTAATCTTAAGTATTTACAGTGATGTAAATATTAAGCCAGTAGAGTAGAGTTGTTTGTTAGACAGAAACAACAACTTTATATTGTTAATATATTTTTTTCTAGCTCTCATTCTATGGAGCTTAGGTAGATGCCCACTTTTCTTTTCCTTTTCATTTTCTTTACTTTTCTTTTTTCTTTTTTTTTTTTTTTTTTTTTTACAATTTTTATTAGGTACTCTGTATCTATATTTGAGATGTTATCCATTTCCCCCACTGCAATCCCATTCCCCCATCCCTTTTATTTGCCTTCACAAAGGTGCACACCCTCCTAATCACCATCTCCACCACATTACCTTGGCATTCCCCCACACTGCAAAAACAGGACCTACCTGGGCAAAAAGCCTCTTCTCATATTGATGCCAGACACTGCTATCTTCAGCTACATATGCATCTTGATAGATAGGTCTCTCAGTGTGTGCACAAAGGTTGGTGTTTTAGTCCATGGGAGTTTTGGAGAGTTTGGTTGATTGATAATGTTGTTCTTCCCATGAGGTTGCAACTCCTTTCAGCTCCTTGGGTTCTTTCTTTAGCACACTCATTGGGGTCCCTGAGTTCAGTCCGATGGTTAACTGCAAGCATGCTCAGGTGTATCTATACGACTCTAACATAGTCCCTGAGGAGACATCTCTATCTCAATTCTGTCAGTAAGTCTTTCTTGGGATCAGCTATAGTGCTTGGATTTGGTGGCTGCATATATGGTAGATCCCAAGGTGAGGCAGTCTCTGATTGATCTTTTCTTCAATCACTGTTCCTCTATTTGATTTTCCATTTCTTCCTATGAGTGTTTTGTTCTCCCTACTAAGAATGACTGAGGCATCCCTATTTTGTCCATCTTTCATTTTGAGCTTCATGATGTCTGTGAATTGTTTCTTGGGTATTCAGAGCTGCATATTATGTCTGTTTTTTTTTTTTTTTCTTCTTTTGGGGACTGGGTTACCTCACTCAGGATGATAGTCTCTAGTTCCATCCATTTGCCTAGAAATTTTATGAAGTCATTGTTTCTAATAGCTGAGTAGAACTCCATTGTGTACCATATTTTCTATATTCATTCCTTTGTTGAAAAACATCTGGGTTCTTTCCAGCCTATTATAAATAAGACTGCTATAAACATGGTGGAACAAGTGTCTTTATTGTATGTTGGAGCATCTTTGGGGTATATGCCCAGGAGTGGAATAACTGGGTTTTCAGGTATTACTATGTCCAATTTTCTGAGGAACCGCCAGAATGATTTCCACAGTGGTAGTACCAGCTTACAACTCCACTAACAGTGGAAGAGTGTTCCTCTTTTTCTGCATTCAAGCCAGCATCTGCTGTCATCTGAGTTTTTGATCTTGGACATTCACACTGGTGTGAGGTAGGATCTTAGGGTTGTTTTGATTTGCATGTCCCTGATGACTGGGGGGGGGGGAGTTGAGTATTTCCTTAGGTGCTTGTTTAGCTCTGTACCCCATTTTTAATAGAATTATTTGATTCTCTGGAGTCTAACTTCTTGAGTTCTTTGTATATATTGGATACTAGCCCTCAATCACATGTAGGATTGGTAAAGATCCTTTCCCAATCAGTTGGCTGCATTTTCTCTTCTTAACTGTGTCCTTAGCCTTACAGAAGCTTTGCAATTTCATGACGTTCCATTTGTAGATTCTTAGAGCATAAGCCATTGGGTGTTCTGTTCAGGAAAGTTTCCCCTGTGCCTATGTGTTCTAAGCTCTTCCACACTTTCTCTTCTAATAGTTTCAGTGAACCTGGTTTTATGTGGAGGCCTTTGATCCACTTAGACTTGAGCTTTGTAGAAGGAGATAGGAAAGGATCAATTTGCATTCTTCTGCCTACTGACTGACTGCCAGTTGCACCAACACCAATTGTTGAAGAGGCTCTAATTTTTCCATGTGAATGTGTTCAGATCTTTTGTCAAAGATCATGTGTCCATAGGTATGTGGGTAGGTTTTTGGGTCTTCTGTTCCATTGATCTACCTGCCTATCTCTGTACCAATACTATGCAGTATTTATCACAGTTGCTTTGTAATATAGTTTGAGATCAGGGATGGTGATTCTGCCAGAAGTGATTTTATTCTTGAGAATAGATTTTGCTATTTTAGGCATTTTGTTGTTCCTGATGAATTTATAAATTGCTCTTTCCAACTCTATGAAGAATTGAGGTTTTTTTTTTTTTTTTTTTTTTTTTTTTTTTTTTGATGGGAATTGCATTGAATCTGTAGATTGCTATTGGCAAGGTGACCAGTTTTACAATGTTGATCCTTCCAATACGTGAACATGGGAGGTTTTTTCCATCTTCTGAGATCTTCAATTTTCTTCTTCAGAATCTTGAAGTTCTTGTCATACAGATTCTTCAGTTGCTTAGTTAGAGTCACCCTGAGGTATTTTATAGTCTTTGTGACTATTGTGAATGGTATCAATTCTCTAATTTCTTTCTCAGCCTGTTTATCTTTTGAGTAGAGGAAGATGGTTTACTTTTTTGAGTTAGTTTTATATCCAGTCCCTTTGCTGAAGTTGTTTATTAGCTGTAAAAGTCCTCTGGTGGAATTTTTGGGGTAACATAAGTATATTATCTTACCATCTGCAAATAGTGATATTTTGACTTCTCACTCTCCAATGTGAATCCATTTGACTTATGTTTTGTATAATTGATCTGGCCAAAACTTCCAGTACTATATTGACTATGTAGGAGGAGAGTGAGAAGCCTTGTCTAGTCCTTAATTTTAATGAAATGCTTCAAGTGGCTGTCCATATACTTTGATGTTGGCTATTGCTTTGCTGTATATTGCTTTTACTATGTTTAGGTATGGGCCTTGGATTCCTAATCTTTCCAAGACTTTTATCATAAAGGAGTGTTGAATATTGCTAAATGTTTTTTCAGCCACATCTCATGATCATGTGGGTTTTTTTTCTCCTTTGAGTTTGTTTATATGGTGGATTACGTTGATAGATATTGAGTCTTCTCTGCATCCCTGGGATAAAGCCTACTTCATCATCATGGATGATTGTTTTGATAATTAGATTCAGTTTGTAATAATTTTATGGAGTATTTTTGCATCAATGTTCATGAGAAATTGGTCTGAATTTCTCTTTTTTGTAGTGTCTTTTTGTGGTTTAGGTATGAGCATGGCTGTGGCTTTTGAAGAATGAGTTGGGTAGTGTTCCATTTGTTTCTATTTTGTAGAATAGTTTGGAGTGTATAGGTATTAGGTCTTCTGTAATAGTCTGATAGAATTCTCCACTAAACCTATCCGTTCCTGGGCTTATTTTTTTTTTTCCTTTGGTTGGGAGGTTTTGATGACTGCTTCTATTTCTTTAGGTGTTATGGAGCAGTTTAGATGGTTTATCTGATCCTCATTTAACTTTGGTATCTGGTAACAGTCTAAAAAAATGTTTATTTCCTACAGATTTTCTAGGTTTTTTTTTTTGAAGTATGGTCTTTTGTAATAGAATCTGATGATTTCTTGACTTTCCCCAGTTTCTATTGCTATATCTCCCCTTTCATTTCTGATTTTGTTAATTTGGATACTCTCTCTGTGCCCTCTAGTTACTCTAGCTTAGGGTTTATTGATCTTGTTGATTTTCTCAAAGAACCAGCTTTTGGTTTTGTTGATTATTTGTGTAGTTGTTTTTGTCTTTGTTTGAGTTTAATTATTTCTTGCCCTCAACTCCTGTTGGGTGCATCTGCTTTTTATTTATTTATTTATTTATTTATTTATTTATTTATTTATTTATTTATTTATTTATTTTGTTCTAGAGCTCTCAGGTGTGCTGTCAAGCTGCTCCAGCATACTCTTTCCTGTTTCTTTTTGGGACACTCAGAGCTATAAGTTTTCTCTTAGTAATGCTTTCATTGCATACCATAGGTTTTGTTATGTTGTCTTGTCATTTTCATTAAATTCTAAAAAATTCTTAAATTCTTTATTTCTACCTTGACCATGTTATCATTGAGCACAGCATTGTTAAGCTTCCATGTATATGTGGGCCTTTTGTTTTTGTTGTTATTAAAGAACAGCCTTAGTCCATGGTTCTCTGATATGATGCATAGGAGTATTTCAATCTTCTTATATCTATTGAGGCTTGTTTTGAGACCAAGTATATGGTCAATTTTGGAGAAGGTACCATGATGTGCTGAGAAGAAAGTATATTCTTTTGTTTTAGAATGAAATGTTTTGTTGATGTCTGTTAATTCCAGTTGGTTCATAACCTCTGTTACTTTCGCTGTGTCTCTGTTCCATTTCTGTTTCCATGATCTGTCCATTGATGAGAGTGGGGTGTTGAAGTCTCCCATTATTATTGTGTGTGGTGTCATATATGCTTTTGAACTTCATTAGGGTTTCACTTATAAGTGTGGGTGCTCTTGCATTTGTAAAATAAATATTCAAGATTGAGAGTTCATCTCAATAGATTTTTTTTCTGTGATGAGTAAAAAGTGTCTTTCCTTATCTTTTTGGATAACTTTTGGTTGAAAATATATTTTATTTAATATTAGAATAGCTACTCTAGTTTCTTTCCTGGGACCATTTGCTTATAAGGCTTTTTACCCCAGCCTTTTACTCTGAGATAGTGTCTGTCTTTGTCTCTGAGATGAGTTTCCAGTAGGCAGCAAAATGCTGCATCATGTTTACATATCTAGTCTTATAGTCTATGTCTTTTTATAGGGGAATTGAGTCCATTGCTGTTTAGAGAAATTGTGGAGTAGTGATTGTTTTTTTCTGATATTTTGGTTGTTAGAGGTAGATTTATGATTGTGTGCGTTTCTTTTGGTTTAGTTGCATGATATATATATATATATATATATATATATATATATATATATATATTTTTTTTTTTTTTTTCTTTTTGAATTTCCTTGGGTATAGTTTTCTTCCTTGTGTTGGTTTTTTCGTCTATCATCCTTTGTACGGATGGATTTGTGAACAGATACTATGTAAATTTGGTTTTGTCCTGAAATATCTTGGTTTCTCAATCTGTGGTGATTCAGAGTTTTGCTGGATATGGTAACCTGGGTTGACATTTATGTTCTTTAGTGTCTGTATGAAGTCTATCTGGTCTTCTAGCTTTCATAGTCTCTGTCGAGAAGTTCAGTGTAATTCTGGTTTGTCGACCATTATATTTTACTTGTCCTTTTTCTTCTACAGCTTTAGAATTATTTCTTTGTTTTGAATATTCAGAGTTTTGACTATTATGTGTCGGGAGGATTCTCTTTTCTGGTCCAATCTATTTGGAGTTCTGTAGGCTTCCTGTATTTTCATGGTCATCTCCTTCTTAAGGGCAGGGTAGTTTTCTTCTATGATTTTGTTGAAGATATTTACTGTGCCTTTTAGTTGATATTCTTTGCCCTATTCTACACCTATTATCCTTTGGTTTGGTCTGCCCATTGTGTACTGCTGCTTGCATGTGACTCCTCATTTCTTTTTTAGGTATTCTATCTCCAGAGTTGTCTCTTTTTGTGTTTTCTTTATTGTTTTTATTTGTTTTTAATTTTTTCACCTGCTTAGTTATGTTTTACTGTAGTTCTTTATGTGATTTTTGTTCTTAATTAAAAAGTCAAAGAATCTTTTTTAGGTTTTATTTTCTTACAAATTTATTTACAAAAGAGGAGTACATGTACAGATTTTTAAAGGCATGTAGGCATGGCACTATATGATTATATTTTTGTCAATACTTAATTCTTTTACAGGTTTCATAGTATGCATTGAAATTCCAATGGCTACCATAAGCATAAAGTACATGTAGGACCGAATGTAACATAGAAACAGTCAGTTTTCTTGGTGTGTATAGATTAAGCATAATGATCTTTGAATACCAAAAATTGTCACAAGGCTATATTCTTAGCTCTTGGATTATTAATGATTTAAGATCCAGTTGTACTACACTCTGAGAGGGTGCTATACATTTTTTTCCTAAGAAGGACTTAGGCTTTCACTTTTTGGCCATTGTTTCTCTTGAGTTTCATATGCCCTGTGCATTGTTTCTGGGGTATTCACAGCTTTCTGGGGTTCGTATCCAATTATCAATGATTGCATATTATGTCTGATCTTTTGTGACTGGGTTATCTCACTCAGGATGATATTCTCTAGATTCTTCCATTTTATTAGGAATTTCATAAAGTTTCTAATAGGTGAATAGTAAGTACTACACTGTGTAAATATACCACAATTTTTGTATCCATTCATCTAATGAAGGACATCTGGTTCTTTCCAGCTTCTGGCTATTATAAATAAGACTTCTATGAACATTGTGGTACATGTGCCCTTACTGAATGTTGGAGCATCTCTGGGGTATATGCCCAGAAGTGGAATAACTGGGTCTTCAGGCAGGACTATATCCAATTCTCTGAGGAACTTCCAGACTGATTTCCAGAGTGGTTGTATCAGTTTACAACCCCACCAACAGTGGAGGAGTGTTCTTCTTTCTCTGTATCCTCACCAGCATCTGCTGTCATTTTAGTTTTTGATTTTAGCCATTCTGACTGGTGTGAGGTAGAATCTCAGGGTTGTTTTGATTTGCATTTCCCTGATGACTAGTGATGTCAAGTACTTCATTAGGTGCTTTTTAGCAATTCGATATTCCTCAATTGCAAATTTTTTTGTTGAGCTCTGTACCCTATTTTTAATAGGATTGTTTGATTCTCTGGTGTCTAACTTCTTGAGTTCTTTGTATACATTGGATATTAGAACTTTATCAGATGTGGGGTTGGTAAAGATATTTTCCCAATCTGTTGGCTGTTGTTTTGTTTTCTTGACAGTGTTCTTAGCCTTACAGAAACTGTGCAATCTCATTAACTCCCATTTCTTGATCTTAGAGCACAAGCTTTTAGTCTTCTGTTTAGGAAATTTTCCCATGTGCTTATGTGTTCTAAGGTTTTCCCTACTTGCTCTTCGAATAGTTTCAGTGTTCATGGTTTAATGTGGAGATCTTTGATTTATATGCAGTTGAGGTTTGTGCAAGAAGATAAGTAAGGGTTTATTTTCATTCTTCTGCATGCTGAGTGCAAGTTGAACCAATACCATTTGTTGAAGAGGCTTTCCTTTTTCTCTTCAATGTTTACAGCTCCTTTGTCAAAAATCAAGTGACCATATGTGTGAGGGTTTATTTCTGGATCTATTATTCTGTTCTATTGATCCATGTGCTTATCTCTGTACAAGTAACTTGTGGTTTTAAACACAATTGCTTAATAATATAGCTTGAGGTCAGGAATAGTGATTCCCACAGAAGTTTTCTTGTTGTTGAGGATTGATTTTGATGTTCTAGGTTTTATTTTGTTATTCCAGATGAATTTATAAATTGCTCTTTCCAACTCTATGAAGAATTGAATTAAAATTTTGATGGGGATTGCATTGAATATGTAGATTGCTTGTGGTAAGATTGCCATTTTTACAATGTTGATCCTTCCACTCCATGAGCATGGGAAATCTTTACATCTTCTGTGATCTTCTTCAATTTCCTTCTTTGGGGATTTGAAGTTCTTGTCATACCTTTTTTTTTTTTTTTTGAGTTTGTTTATATGGTGGATTACGTTGATGGATATATGTATATTAAACTATCCCTGCATCCTAAGAATGAAGCCTACTTGATTTTGGTGAATGATTGTTTTGATGTGTTCTTAGATTCATTTTGCAAGAATTTTGTTGAGTATTTTTTTATCAGTGTTCATAAGGGATATTGGTCTGAAGTTCTCTTTCCTTGTAGGGTCTTTGTGTGGTTTATGATTGTGGGTTATTGTGGCCTCAAAAAATGAGTTGGGTAGTGTTCCTTCTGATTCTATTTTGTGAAATAGCTTGGAGAGTATTAGTAGTAGGTCGTCTACAAATGTCTGATAGCATTCTGCACTGAACCCATCTGGACCTGGTGTTTTTCTTTTTCTTTTTTTGGTTGGAAGCCTTTTGATGACTCCATCTATTTCTTTAGGTGTTATGGGATTATTTAGATGGTTTACCTGGTCCTGGTTTAACTTTAGGATCTTGTATCTGTCTAGGAATTCGTCCATTTCCTCCAGATTTTCCAGTTTTGTTGAATATAGGCTTTTGTAGTAGGATCTGATGATTTCTTGAATTTCCTCAGTTTCAGTTGTTATGTCTACACTTTCCTTTCTGAGTTTGTTAATTTGGATAGTCTCTCTTTGCCCCCAGTTAGTCTGGCTAAGGGTTTATCAATCTTGTTAATTTTCTCAAAGAACCAGTTTTGTTGATTCTTTGAATGGTTCTTTCTGTTTCTATTTGGTCTATTTCTGCTATGAGATTGATTATTTCTTGCTGTCTATCTGCTTCCATTTGTTCTAGAGCTTTTAGCTGTGCTGTCAAGTTGCTAGTGTATGCTCTCTCCAGTTTCTTTTTGGAGGCACTAAGAGATATGAGTTTTCATCTTAGTACTGCTTTCATTGCCTCCCATAGGTTTGGATATGTCATGCATTCATTTTCATTAAATTCTAGAAAATCTTTAATTTCTTTCTTTATTTCTTCTTTGACCATGCTATCATTTAGTAGAACATTGTTCATCTTCCATGTGTATATGGGCTTTTTTTGTCTTTGTTGTTATTAAAAACCAGCCTTAGTCCATGTTGATCTGATAGGATACATGGGAGTATTTCAATCTTTTATATCTATTGAGGCTTGTTTTGTGACAAACTATATGGTCAGTTTGGAGAAGGTGCCTTGAGTTGCTGAGAAGAAGTTGAATTCCTTTGTTTTAGGTAATATGTTCTGGAAATATCTATTAATTCCAATTGGTTCATAACCTCTTCTAGTTTCACTGTGTCTTTATTCAGTTTCTGATTCCATGATCTGTCCATTGATGAGAGTGGGGTGTTGAAGTCTCCTACTATTATTGTGTGTTGTGCAATGTATGTTTGGAGCTATAGTAGGGTTTCTTTTATGAATATGGGTGCTATTGTATTTGGAGCATATATCTTAAGGATTGAGAATTCCTCCTGATCTATTTTCCCTGTCATGAGTAAAAAGTGTCCTTCCCCATGTTTTTTGATAACTTTTGGTTGAAAATCTACTTTATTCAATATTAGAATGGCTACTATAGCTTGTTTCTTGGTGCTGTTTTCTTGGAAGATTTTTTTCCATCCTTTTACTCGAAAATAGTGTTTGTTTTTGTCTCTGAATTTATTCTATGCAGAAAAATGCTGGATTCTTTTTATGTATCTAGTCTGATAGCCTATGTCTTTTTATTGGAGTATTGAGTCCATATTTGTTAACAGATATGAAGGAATAGTGGTTGCTGTTTCCTGCTATTCTTGCTTTTAGAGGTAGAATTATGTCAGTGTGTCTTTCTTCTTTGGTTTTCTTGCTTAGTTATTTTATTGTTTTTATCTAGGATGTAATTTCCCTCCTTTTGTTGGGTTTTCCATCTATTATTCTTGATAGGGCTGGATTTGTGTTCAGATATTGTGTAAATATAGTTTTGTACTGGAATATCTTTGTCTCTCTATCTATGGTGATTGAGAGTTTTACAGGGTATTGTAGCCTGGGCTAGCATTTGTGTTTTCTTAGGGTTTGTATGATATCTGTCCAGGATCTTCTATTGTTCATAATCTCTGCTGAGAAGTCGGGTGTAATTTTGATTGGTCTGCCTTTATATGTTATATGACCTTTTTTCCTTACTGCTTTTAGTCTTCTTTCTTTTTTTGAACACTTGGCGTTTTGGTTATTATATGTCGGGAAAAATTTCTTTTCTGGTCCACTCTATTTGGAGTTCTGTAGACTTCTTTTATGCTCATAGTCATCTCATTCTTAAGGGTAGGGAAGTTTTCTTCTATAATTTTGTTGAAGATATTTACTGTGCTTTTTAGTTGATTTCCTTTGCCCTCTTTTATTCCAATTATCCTTATGATTGGTATTCTCATTGTGTCCTGGATCTCCTAGATTTTGGGTTAGGAGCTTTTTGGTTTTTGCATCTTCTCCAATTTTTTTGTCTGTGCTTTCAATATTGTCATCGCCCCTGAGATTCTCTCTTCCATCTCTTATAGTCTGTTGGAGATGCATGCAACTGTGACTCCTGATTTCTTTTTTAGGTTTTTTATCTCCAGGGTTGTCTCCTTTTGTGTTTTTTTTTATTGTTTCTATTTCCATTTTCAATTCCTTCATGTCTTTGCTTCTGTTTTCCTGTAGTTCTTTGAGTTCTTTTGAGTGTTTTTTTCTGTTTCCTTTTTAAAAGCTTCTATTTGTTTATGGTTGTCCTCCCGTACTTGTATAAGGGAATTATTCATGTTCCTCTCAAAGATCTCCATCATCATAATGAGGTATGAATTCAGGTCTGAGTCTTCTTTTCCTGGGGTGTTTTGCAATCCACTGCTTATTGTTGTGGGAGAGCTGGGTTCTGATGTTGCTAGATTGTCTTGGTTTTCATTGCTTAAGTTCTTTCATTTTTTTCTTGCCATCTTGTTGTCCGTGATTATATGTGGTCTTTCTGTCAGTGATTGGTACCGGTCTCTCTCATGGACCTGAGGGCCTGTTGGTTCAGGAAGAAAACCGCTTCTGAATGTAGTGCTTTTACTGTGCAAACAGTGAGTCCTGGAAGCAGTGACTCAGCTCTGTCTTTGTGGGCTCAGATGTGGGAGCTCTTGTGAGGCTGTTCTGGTTACTCAGCCATGTGCTCATAGGTCCCGAGTACTCCTGGTAAGGACCTGGCTCTTTCTCTAGGCCACAATATACCCTTTTCCAGATAGCATATTACTCTCTGCTCTCTGAGTACTCCCGATGTGCTCTCCCTGGGCCTATATGTCAGGCTCCCCTTTGGTCCAGGTGTAAGAGGTTCTGTAGAGTTGAACTTCAAGTGATGCCTTTCCCAGGCAAAGCCCCGCTCCCACTGACAAGGGCCTGTGCCTTACTGTGGGCCTGTGTGTCTAGACGTTGAGCCCAGGCTTTCCAGGTGTATCCCTATTTTCTATGCCAGAGGTCCGGCCCCACTGTGGACCAGAGGAGCGTGTTTTCAGTGTGCTCAACCTAGCCCTTTCTGTACTTTGTTTACTCACACAGCAGTATCACCAGTCCTGTGTCCCTGAATCTCTGCTGTTCCAGGTCACAAAGGGCCTGAGTGTTTGGTCTTTGTTTAGGTTTTGAACCTTAACTTTACTCATAATATAAGATAGGCAAGTAAATAAATAAAGAAATAAGTAAATCATCTCTTATAGTAAGAAATTATTGATTCTATTTTGCTACATGTAACATCCTCATATACACACTGATGTTAAGAATTTTAGAAATCCAGATATCTTGACATATCATTTTGTTTAGCCATCCTATTGGATAAAGTTTAGAAGAGAATTCCTCAATATTTACCTTGTACTATATTGATACTAAACCAATACATCTGAATTTAGGGAGAAAATCAGGCATCATTAATAATTAATTGTTCTCTTTGAAAATGAGAATCTTATTTTCTGCTTTTATCCTTATATATTGCCTTATTTTTTTCAGTTGCCATTAAATATCCTAATCATTCTTTTAAAAAGGAAAAGTTCCTTGTATGTATTCCAAACAAGTTAATTCTGCTAGTTATACGTACATTACAAATCACTAGGCTGTCTAAAATAATAAGATAGGAAGAAAAAAAGAAAGGGAAAACAAGGAAGGAAGGAAGACAAAAAGAAAACCAAAGTTGTTGTACTATGATGCCAACAGAGAAAGGCAGCTTTAACCATAGAAACAACTTGCACAAGAAACTTAAGAAGCTAAGGAGGCTTTTTCCTTTCTGTGTATCTTTAAGGCTGCTCAGAAAGTGACATACTTTGAAGGTGGCTTTTCCCTGAGAGTTAATTCTCTAACTGCATTAAGAACATGTTTAGAGGTGTGACTCTGTGATCTTAAGTTTCATGAAGATTTCAAGTCCAGCTATGAGAAACATAGAACCCAATTACTTCTAACTCACTCTGTATTTTTTTAACATGTGGCAAGAAATGATACCAACTCTACATATTGTTCACTTTAGTTCTAAACAACTAAATATATTTACACATATTTGATAAAAGCACTTGGATGAATTACTAGAATTTGTAAGACATTTGATTTTTATACATAAATATAATGCATATATTTAATTTTATGTCATGATATAAAAATGCCCAAGGTGACCTTCCCCATTCTTGCAACAAGACCAATCCAGTACCACTATGAAGAACAAATGTGTGATGGAGATGTAGAAAAGATGGAAGGACAGAAAAGTGCATATTTTGCGAGAGAGGCAGAACTGGATACATGATGTCAATGATATAAGTTAGAAAGGGCTTATGTCAATTGTCAAACATGCCTTTGCCTAGTAGGATTGATAAGGTGGTGTCCAGCACCTGGAACAGATGCAAAGTTAACCCCTGAACATGTAATTTGGCCCAGTGATTGACCTGGCTATGGGGAATGATGGAGGCTGGAGATGAAGAATGTTTTACTTCCTGATTTGAACTTTCCCGAAGAACCACCATGGTATATGATGCCACTCACTTAGTGCCATGTGTGGGTCAGTGGTCCTGATGCAGCTGAGAACTGGGTTGATGTCTGAAGCCTATATAATCACATAATTCCATTTGATGTCCATGGTCTATGCTGAGCTGGAAGCCATGCTAATGGACCACATTGATGGGAGTGGCCTGCACTGCCACCTGAGTTCATAGTGATATCTGGGATCTAGGCTGCCTTGGAGATCCCTGTCCGGGTCTCTGACTCTATTGCACCCAGGTGATGGTTATGGTATGTTCTGTCATCAGAAACCACTTGGAAGCCCATGTTCCCCCTGACTGTAAAGAACAAAGAAGCTACTTTGGAAGTGATATCTATTATTGTAGATGCATAATTTAGAAAGAGGAATATGGAACCCCTGTCCTTTCCTTCCCCAAAGCAACAGTTTTAAATAAGAATCCATATAAAAGAACTCTTAAAAGTTGTGATGGAGATATTGAAGTGTAGTGCTCCACAACTGATAGCTTCAGGTGGGCATACAGGAGAGGAACTTAATTTTATTTAAGAGGAATTTAGTTCTATTTAAGGTGCACCTACAGAGAATTTCTCCATGCTCCAGCAAATGTAGAGGATATATTTTTGTAGGTGACAGGAGGTGACAAGGATGGAGAATGAACATAGAAGCACCAGAAACTGAGTGAGAATAAGATATATCATGTAAAGTGTCCAATCAACAAAATTAGTATGATAAGTAAAAATGCTACTTTAAAGACCACCACTGTGATGGCCAGCATTGATCAGTAACTTTACAGGATATAGAATTACCTAAGAAACAACGCTCTGAGCATGCCTGTAAGGGAATTATACAAATAAAATTAATTGAGATAGGAAGATGTACCCTAAATATGGACAACACCTTTATAAAATTGTTTCAAGTATTTGTCATGCAAATTATACAATCACATCTTGAATGGCATATCCACATCCATTTCTCCAGTGGCACTAAAGCATATTAACTTCTTATTACAGGCTGGTTTTATAACATTAGTTAAAGCAGGATGCAAATTAGTGGTCTAATACTGTAGGTTTATGTTAAGATGATTTATTATTAGACATGGGAGAGATAGGTGGAGAAGAGGAAGAAGGATTGGAAGTGGACATTTTTGGAAGAGAAGATGGAAGCAAATGTGTCTGTATCTCTTAGTGAATCTCTACCTTGATGAGGTTGTTATGATTATTTCTAAGGGTTTCTATGTGTCTAATTTATCTCATAAAGATGGGCAGATTATATCTTTGTCCATTGGTTGTAAGCTTATTGTGTATAGGGTTTATGGACAGAGAATTTGATACATAATCCTGTTTGATAGGTTAATAGTTGTGGAGACATGTTTTTACTGGGTAATAGAGGAAAGAAACATATCAGGACAGAAGCAATAGGGGCTGTGGAGTGAACTGTACCTGAGACCTTAGAGGCGGCATGGAACACCAAGATAGAGATCCCCACAGTGCCAGAGATTTCCACAGTGCCAGATGCCCCAGGGGAGTTGGCATGAGCATAGAGTAAGATGTTTCAACTGTTTAATATTTACCGCAACATGATGCCTGCATTTTGTCTCTGCCACCATAGGAAGAAGGCCATGTTTCCATCATCTTAAAAAACTATCATTCCAGATATTAAGGATGAGTATGATAGCTCATTATATTATTATGTTGTTTCCATTAAGACATTAAATTTTAATTTTATTTATTTTACACTCTACCTGCTATTTACCTTCCTCCCTTTCCTCCAGTCCCTCCCCCAATTTAATTTATTTTGAATTTTTTAAGTTTTCTAAGAACATATTTATTATTATTATTGAAAATAGATTCTTTTCTCATACACTCCATTCCACCTTTCTCTCCCTTTCTAAAATAACAGGCCTCCAAGAAAGAGCAGCCAATATGACAAAATAAAACATAGTACGATGAGACAAAGCACCCACACTGAAGCTTGATTAAATGGTGGAAAGGGTACCCATAGTCAAAGACACACACTTCCACTGTTAGGAGTCCCACAGAAACAACACATAAGCAGAAGACTTGATAAATGTACCTTAATAGAAAGTTATTTGTCAGGAATTACCAGGTATTTTTTTTACTTTAATATACAACCTCAATAGAATTAAACTTACTGCACACCTTTCTTATAATAAAATTTTAGTTCTTAATGTGTGTAGGCATAACCTTTCTTTGAAATGCATATATCCATAAATGAAGGTATATGTGTGTGGAAATCAGTCAATTGTATCTGTGATGAAAAGTTTGAGAAACTAACCATTCAGAATCTGAAATGTCCATATTCTGTAACTAGGCTAAACTTTGGATATTGGGAAAGGGACAACAAGCCAGTCACATAGCCTTTGATCTAAAACCTGTTCTGCTAGGAGGCTGTGCTGGGGCAGTGCTGGGTCAGAGCTGGTGTGATGGGCCAACACATAGTGGCCTTACTTGAGGCCTACATCATGAGAGGATGCCCATGCTGTTGTTGCTTGGACAGCTAAAAAAATGGAAGGTGGATGCACCACAGACCTATGATAGAACCAGTAAGCTATGGCTAAATAAACAAATAAATAAACAAATACATAAAGTTTTAAAAATTAGACAACCAAAAGTAAACAAAATAATGATACTCTGTCTAGCCTTATCATCATCAGAGAGGTTTACTCCAGCAGCTGATGGGAGCAAATGCAGAAACCCATAATGAAACACTAAGCAGAACTCTGGGAACCCCACATAAGAGAGGTAGGAGACTGGAGAAGCCAGAAGAGTTGAGGAATAACAAAAAGCCTGGGATAGCAAAAACTATTCTCAAATATAAAAGAATTTTTGGGGAAATAATCATACCTGATCTCAAGCAGTATTATAGAGAAATTATGATGAAAAAATTGTGTGGTGTTGTATTGGTACAGAGACAGGCCAGTAGATCCATGGAATATACCCAGATATGAACCCACATACATATGGTCACTTGATCTTTGACATAGGAGCTAAAAACATTCAATGAAAACAGGCAGTCTCTTCAACAAATGATGCTGATTCAACTGGTACTCTGCATGCAAAAGAATGCAAGTCAATCCATTCTTATTTTCTTGTACACAGCTCAAGTTCAAGTGGATAAAATACCTCGACATAAAACTAGGTACACTGAAACAATTAGAAGAGAAAGTGGGAAAGAGCTTTGAACACATAGGCCCAAGGGAAATTTTCCATAACAGAACACCAATGGCTTATGCTATAAGATCAAGAATCAACAAATAGGACCTCATAAAACTGCAAAGTTTCTGTAAGGAAAAGGACACTGTCAATAGAACAAAACGGCAAGCAACAGATTGGAAAAATATCTTTATCAATCCTGCATCTGATAGAGGGCTAGTATTCAATATATACAAAGAAGTCAAGAAGTTAGACTCCAGAAAATCAAATAACGCTATTGGAAATGAGGTATAGAGCTAAACAAAGAATTCTCAACTGAGGAATATCAAATGGCTAAGAAGCACCTAAAGAAATGTTCAACTTCCCTAGTCAGGGAAATGCAAATCAAAACAACCTTGAGATTCCACCTCACACCAGTTAGAACGGCTAAAATAAAAATCTCAGATGACAGCAGATGCTGGCAAGGATGTGGTGAAAGAGGAAGACTCCCCCACTGGTGGTAGGATTGTAAGCTGGTGCAACCAGTCTAGAAACCAGTCTGGCAGTTCCTCAGAAACCTGAACATAGAACTACCTGAGGACCCAGCTATACCACACATGGGCATATACCCAAATGATGCTCCAACATATAACAAGGGCATATGCTCCCCTATGTTCATAGCAGCCTTATTTATAATAGCCAGGAGCTGGAAAGAACCCAGATGTCCTTCAACAGAGGAATGGATACAGAAATTGTAGTCCATTTACACAATGGAATACTACTCAGCTATTGGAAACAATGACTTCATAAAATTTTTAGGCAAATGGATGTAACTAGAGACTATCATCATGAGTTAGGTAACCCAGACTCAAAAGAACACATATGATATGGACTCACTGATAAGTGGATACTAGCTCCAAAATTCTGAATACCCAAGAAACAATTCACAGACCTTATGAAGCTCAAAAAGAAGGAAGACCAGAATGTGGATGTCACAGTCCTTCTTAGAAGGGAGAAAAAATACTCAGAAGAGGAAATACAAGGTAAAATAGAAGAAGCAGGGATTGGAGAAAATATTATTCAGAGACTGCCTCACCTGGAAATCCACCCCATAATTAGCAACAAAACCCAAGCACTATTTCTGATGCCAAGAAGTGCTTACTGGTAGGATCCAGATATGGATGTCTTCTTAGAGCTCTGTCAGAGTCATACAAATACAGCTGAAGATGCCTGCAGCTAACCATCAAACTGAACATGGGGACCCCAGTGAAGGAGCTAGAGAAAGGACTGAAGGAGCTGAAAGAGTTTGCAAGCTAATGGGAAGAACAACATTATCAACCAACCAAACCCTCCACAACTTTCATGGACTAAAACACCAACCATTGAGCACACATGGAGAGACACATGGTTCCAGTTGCACATGTAGCATCAATGGGAAGAGAGACCTTTGGTCCAGTGAAGGCATGTTTTCTCAGTGTACCTGAAGGCCAAGGCGCTGAGGTAGGAGAAGGTGGTTGAGAGAAGGAGCATCTTCATGAAAGCAAGGGGAGGAGAGGGAAGGGAAGTGTGGGAAAGAGGATAGCATTAGAAATATAAATACAGAGAATATCCTATAAATAAAAACAAACAAACAAAAAAGACACTTACTTGTTAAATATATATGTTAGACACAGCATCTTATGTTTTACCAGTTTGGAGAAATACCAATGGGCTCAGCTGAGAGAGAGTGGTAGGGAGAGGGAACACCCTCATTGGAGGCAACGTGATGGGGAGGGGGAATGGGACTGAGGAAAGGGGATAATATCTGAAATGTAAATGCAGAGAATTTCCAATAAAAAAATGAAAAAAAATTATTTTTAAATTCTGCCTTGTAGATATCTCAGGAATGAGTAGTAGAAACTGTTTATAGAAAAAGGTAAATGATGAAAGATTTCAAACTTCAAAAGGTACCTGTGCAGTTATTTATGCTGTGTCTGAGTAACAATAGCTACTTAGATCTTTGAATACATACATAATCAAGAATGTGTAAGATATATAATCCTTGTTTAAAAGTTCAATAACAGATATACATTGAAAAATCTGCTTATTTCAGCTTTTGAAATTTAGAATGGAAATTTTAAGAGTACATAACTTATGCAACGTAGGCTCCTGCCCTAGAAACTGTCTTCAATCATGTGTAGACAAAGGCATTTGTACACAAGAAAGTAATTTTAGGTTTCTTCTGTGTATTCATATTCATTAAATGCTTGTCAATACAATGTAGATAAGCTGCATGGATACCTTTATTGTGCAAATAATTATGATTATTCTTCTTACTGCCACTAAATCAACAGTTTCCCACACTTACCATGTTTCTAAAGTTCTTCTTTGACCTGGCAAATAGGTTTTAGATATCAGAAATATTAAAAGATTTCCTATTGAACACTCAATACCCCCAAATTAATGGTTTCTTTTTTAAAAATGTTAAATTATTTACTGTCAGAAAATACATTCTAAAAACAAAACAAAACAAAAACAAAAAAACAAAAGCAAATTCTAAAATTTTAAAAACCAAAATTCTAAAAACCAAAACAACACCCTTCCCAACCAAAAATAAAACAAACTACATAGGTTGATGGATTTCTGCATGTGATAGTATTTAATAACATGTTCAAAAGGGTGAATGCTCAAAAAAAACACTGAGGTATTTGTAACTAGGCCAGTAGCAAGCATATACTGAGACTGCTTTCACACAAGGTCAGACAGTATGCAGGATTTTCACCTCAAACTTTTGTCACTTTTATCACTACCTTTTTGGTCACTTAATAATTTCACCATAAGTCATCTGTGAACATCACCAGCCTTGCTGGTCTGAGGGTGAGGAGCTTGATTGGTTGTTGAGACTGAAGCCTTGTAGCTTCAGGCAGGAACAGGTACATATAGCTCAAAAATAGATAAATAGATAGATAGATAGATAGATAGATAGATGATAGATAGATAGATAGATAGATAGATAGATAGATAGATAGATAGTTAGAAAGTGGATGGATGAATAACTTATTGGCATGTAGGGTATTTATAGCTATTGAAAATATACATATGGGTTACTCATAAAGGAGCCTTTCAGTATTTTTTCTACCATAGGTGCTAATGCTTTCTGAGCTGTCAATTTCATATATACAAATTTTGCTTTCCATATCTTTGGCTCCATTGCCTTGGTAAATACCGAGGTCTTAACCTTTCACATTTTTGAGATATTGATATTTAATCAAGCTACAGAATACGCCCTTGATATCAACTCTTGTGCCAATACTTATTCCTGAAATGTAGTCTGCAGGGTTAGAATCTAGAAATAGATGCATGATTTGCTAAAGCAAAAGGCAATCTTAAGAAAGACTGGATTTTTTTCCAATTTTGAGAAGATTTCTGAGAACCCATTTGAGATCAAGCCTGTTTGCTGGAGTGCATGAAAATCTGGGGTGAGGTCAGTATCCTTGTATTAGGCTATCACACACTGTGGGAAGAGCAAGCATCAGCAAACTTTCTTTTTTTCCAAGTTTGATGTAAAAGTAATAAAACCATGCTTTTCAAAACAAAAGGAACAATGTTTATAATTTCTAGAAAATTAAATATTTTCTTGTAAATTGTCTTACTCAAACTTATTCTTCAAGTCCGTTTTTTAACATACAGAAATCTTCTCTGTGACAGAATTTCAAAACTAGAGAACCTGGCCTGTGCCCTATTAGTCTCTCCTCTCATATTTCAATGTCCTTCTGGGTCTCAGAGCTCTCAATGGACACATCTCCAAATGAATATTACGATGAGTTGTAAAGCTGAATGTGTCACGTACACTATCTGTGCTACAAATATATTCAGATTAAGGAAACATATTTTACATAGATTTACTACTATAGAGTCAAGTGGTTAGTGTGCTATTTACTTTATTTGTATTTTTATATGTATGTATGTTTTGCTTCTATGTATTTCTGTACACGGTTTGCATACCTGATGCTGTTGGAAGCCAGAACAAAATAGATTACCTGACAGTAGAGTTATAGATAGTTGTGATCCACCCTGTTATTGTGGTAATGGAGCCCCGGTCCTCCTTTAACTGATAAAGTCAATGTCTTTTGGGCTGTGGATGAGGAGTAAGAGACTGTGAAAGACTGATTGTCTGTTTTCCATATTTGAACATTTCTATTTCACACTCACTTAGAGAAAAATTCAGATTAGACAATGTTAGTGCATAATGCTAATGAAGAATGAAAATACTTAGATTGTCATTTTTATTAGTTATTAACTGACTTCATCTAAGCCTTGCAAGTCATAGAACATATAATCCACCCAAGATTTTCACAGCATTCTGCTCCTCAGCATTTTCACCAACACTAGGCTTTAATTAAATCAGGCAGCAGGCAGCAGAGATGTAGACATCAAAAAGTAACCACAGTTAAAGAGAAAAATCTATGAATTTGAAAGAGAACAAGGGGGAGTACATGGGAAGCTTGAAGGAAAGAGGGAAATAATGTAATTGTGTTATATTCTCAAATATTAAATATAATACTAAAAGTGAAATAATAAATAATAAAAGGCACTGATGCCAACTTTTAATTTAAAAATATGCTATTTTCATTTTGACAACATTGGCTCCTAACATGTAAGTGAAAATCATCTTACACAAATTTGACAATCTCAGGTTTCTGGAAACCTATCCTTAAAGAACTAGATGTTTTTGTATGTTTATCATTATTGAGAACTGTGAAACAACTAGTGATTATAAGTTATTGGAAATAATAAAACTGAAAAATAAAAATACTTTGTTCAGAATCCTTTAGGCTTTGTGTTAGCATGTTTCAAGAAGTAGAATTAATTGCCTCTGGCTGCATTCTCCAAGAAGGATGTAGAATAGCAAATTGATAATTTATAGCAATCAGTTAATCTCAAGCAAGTTTAAAAATAATTTTGTGTGGTTTCATTCTCATTTTATAGACAAAGCTTTCCCAAGGAGGAGTGCTGTTCCAGAAGAGATCAGGGGATGGGCACAGTGGAGCTCTGGAGTGTTCTAGCCTTTCAAGCTAGTGAGGAAACAGGGTATTTATATGCACAATATTTTGTTAGGGAATAGCTTACAGTTGAGCTTTTCAAAGGCATCATTAGACGATAAAGTCACAGTGCTTTACATAACATGCTTCTGTCGTCAGCAAAGCAACACATGACCTTGCCATAGTTGTGTGAAAAAAAAATGAGTAATTAATTAGATTTTGTGAAAGGAGACGTTTCTTTAAGTAACTTCATACAGCTCTTTACAAAATTAAACCTGAAATAGTGTAATTTGTTACTCACTCTTCACCTTTTCTTCATAGTAGTTCCTATATCATAGAATTTAGTCAATGAGCATGAATTGTTTATCATGTACAAGAAATATTTTAAGTGTTTACTGGCAGGAGACAGATATGGATGTCTCCTCAGAGGCTCTGAAAGAGTCATATAGATACAGTTGATGCAAATTGATAAAATATACTGAATCAATGCTATCACAGATATTTGGCTAATTAGAAAGTAAGTATATGCTTATTCTCATAAAGAAATGTCTCTTTTATGATTAACAAAATAGTGATAAATTGCTAAAGACTTCTATAAAATTGCTACTCTTGGCAGATATTTATTTCAAATGAAATCTTAAAAAACAAAAAAAATAAAGAAACCAAACAGACAGACACGAATTATTTGAAGTATCTGGAAAGAGGTAAAACAAAATCTCATATTGAATGATGTGACCTACAGTGTTCAGTTTTACTGATCAACAAGACCTGCTAGTTATCAGGACATCACTGACTTTATTGCACACAACTAGCTGATTCCCTATTTAGCCTATTAGAAAGATATATTTGAATTTTTTGAAAGAATATCATACCACAGGATGATTCACTATATTATTTTATCTTTATCAACACTATGAAATAGAACATTCTAGTTAACTGAATCTGGATTTATACATATTTGCATGTTTTACGTGTTTACTTTAAGCAGAGCTTAGTGCTTACTAAATTAAAACTGAATATGCCTGGTTGTAAAGGATAGCTTACATGGACTCCCTTCCATGGTATAGTATCTGGAATCTACAAATTTTCTCCACCACAGTTGAAAAAAAATAACCAAATTTCATTGTTCTAAATACTTCAAGTGATAATGTAGCATGGGAAGTTGCTTCGAATGCTTGCACTGAGATAAAAGAGTCTGGAAGACTTGAGTGAGTTGTGAATAGAGGCATCATTCCTGACTAGATATGCAGCTCTCTGTGATTCTCTCCTAGGTCTTTCTGGCCTACAATGAGAAGGACACATGGTTTAGTAAGGGTTTGGTGACTGCTGTTCATGGGCAGCTGTAATCGGATAGACTCTCAGAGGCCTTTCTGTTTTTATCAAATACTTTGAGAAATGAATCCCCCTCCTAAGAATTTGTGTAAGCCTCCTTTCTCCTGGACTACTATGGGAATGCAAAACTAGTTTTTACTTTTCTAAGATGAACATAATAATGTGTTGATATAAGAACTTTGTCCTGTTTCATATGTACTTTCCAGGAGAAGCTAGAAGCTTAAAAGAGGTATATCAGTAATCTGACTTTGTAAATGTCTCTAGTGGGGTCCTCAACTCACTATTACGTGTCTTCAAATATAGAGAAGCTTTGCCCACATCTCTCTAATATGTTTCTGTAATTAATGAAACTCACTTTATGTAGTTAACAGTAATATGATTTCATATAAAATAATAGTCTTTAGAAGTGAATGAGAAATTTCTTTCTTGTATGGTAGGCTTTAAGTTATATATTTATATATAATGAATTATTCTTTACCTGACCCCCCAATACCTGATCATGTTCTCTTCTTTCCCTCCCATATAGCAGAGGACTCCCAGGTTTTATCTCAGCGAGAGAAAATGCACCTAACAACCCTCAAGAGACTTGAGACCCCAAGGAGTGTGGAGGTCAGTTGGGTGGGGCTGGGGCATGGAGACATCCTCTTGGAGAGAGGGGATGGGGAAGAGGTATGGGATGTGGAACAGTCAGAGGGCAAACTGGAGGGGGATAAAGACTAGAATATAAAAATGATTGAAGAAGAAAAAGAAGAAAAAAGAAAGTTACATATATAGTTAATTATAATTGTGAGATATAGTTAATTATAATTCATGTTACTGTGCTGTAAAAATTGAAAACTTTTTAATAAAAATGCTTAACCACTTTCTGGATACTTTAAATAAATATTACATTTGCTGAATTAACATAATTGAAATGTTAATAAAATTAGGAAATATTATAGCTCAGTAAAATTAAAAGAAGAGAAGATAAACATTATACTTTACTTCTAAGCTTGACAGTGTTAAGAGCATGTTATCACAGAGCAATGGAGCCTCAGAACAGTCATGTTCCTGAGCCTGAGGAATCCAGTACTAAGGCAGCCACTGGAGGAATAGAGGTAGAGAGGCAGTGCTTGACATCCAAACCCATAAAACTCAGATCTCAAACTTCACTTGTGAGATTTTATTCCAAGTTAAGCTGTGCTTTTTTCCCTTCCAGTGATATATGACAACAAAAGTCCAGGCGTCTTCCCCATCTGATGTGAGGATTATGTGTCTGAACTAAGAATTAGTACCTGCTCTATTCTCCCTTTAGAATGCCCTAAGGTGGATATTGCAGGCACCTCCAAAGAGAAAGTGAAATCAACTGTTGAGGTCTTTCGTGGATATTGCAGGCACCTCCAAAGAGAAAGTGAAATCAACTGTTGAGGTCTTTCGTGGCAGCTTTTTTAACAGTAGCTGACATTTTAGTACGGTACATAGGATTATGCCATCCTTTCTATGATGAATCTGTTTCTGTTTGAATAACCCATACTACCTAAATTACTATCCCAAAAAAACATGGCTTTTCAAATTCATTAAATTTTCAGAGGACCATGGAAAGATGGCTATGTGTATATTCATAAATATTGCAACAAAAGTTTCTGAAATACTCGTTTAGTGTTCTGTAATGCCCAGAAATTTAAACAAGAAGAAATTTGAAGAGTGTGAAATTTTTGTGCTTTAAACTTCAACAGCCAGGGACTTGTAAAGTTATATCTTATTGATTAATTCAAATTTAGGTGAGTTTTGTGGAATGCTTCCTCTGCTTTTCCTTTATATTATAAGTGTAAATGTATTCCTTCAGCATACAAAAGATCTGTAAGAAGACAAATCATTATGGAATCAGTTCAACGTGTCCCCTGTGGGATGTAAAGTTAAATAAGTAGAGGACATACACACTTAGAGAGCAAAGAACATCAGCTTCAGATTTTAAGCTTGAAATCCTTCCATTTTCACAGTTATTTTCTCTGTAAATTCATTCAATCTATTTAGGTTCTAGGAGAAAATAATCCATTTTTACAAGACCACTAGGTGTCATCGTATCTGTTTTTTAGGTGTTTTGCAGGCCCGTGAGTTTCACATATGTTTTGAGGATCTTATCAAGAGTTCTGATGAGAAGATAACTCACGGCTGAGGTAAGAGCTATGACAAAATAAGAGATATTAGGAAATGGCCAGTTGGTGCACTAGAAATTAAGGGAGTCATTGATTGACATTTTATATGCAATGTACTATTACTACAATATTGCATCCACTCTGAGATAAAACATGAAAATAAAGCTGCTATCTATGTAAGTTAAATGATCTTTAAACTTGTGGATATTTGGGAATACAATACTATCTCTGCTTAGGGTGAAAGACTGGTCTTTTATGTATCTTAGCTTTTATTTATATGTTTGTCATTTGTGAAATTCTTTCCTTAGAAGTGAATTGTGCATCATAATTTATATTGAATACAAATAGTATGGTTACAGCATTTCCTACAATAAGCTTTAAATCTTTCAGTGAGAAAGACTTTTAAAGGTGAAATATGCACACCATATTTTTCAAATATGCAAATATATTTTATTGTAAAAATGCATATAGAACTGGGTTTTGTCATAATAGAGTGATTTCCAAGAGACCCTTGCTTACTAATTAATTGTGGTCCTAAACAGGTCATAACTAATCTCATGGTTTCATTGGAAACACAATCAAATATATGAAAACCCACACCAGTGTTACCATAGAATACTGGTGATGTTTGATGTCCCAGTGTAATTTTAGGGAGATATTTACACCCAGGTGACTCCTAGAGGTAATTAATTAAGTCCACCAGTAGGGAAGAAATGAGAAGGAACTGCTCATCTACACAGGGAGACATACTGTGTTTCTGTCTGTCCTAGTTACTGAATATTTAGTGAAGTATATAAGTTAAAATTAAGGCCTCTGCATATTTAAGATGTATGTAAAGATACATGGTTGTGTTATCAGGGTAAAAGAGTTTCTGTAACCACATTGGCCGATGATAAATTGGTACATTTACATTGTTGGATTAGAGCAGAATTTAAGGAACCATGGAAAGAGCTCTTGGAAGGTGAAGACACAGATAGTTAGCCTGGCAGCAAAGATCAGGGCAGTACTCTACAGAACCAGAAAACGGATATCCTAACTTTGGACAAGCAGTGAGGAAGCCAGAAAGAAGCATCACAGACCTTATTTTGTTCTTTTCTCCTTCTGTGGATAATTCACCCACAATATAGCAGAGTTCAACAACTCTGATATAAAGTTCCATCTTGTTCACTTTTCCAGGATATGTCCCAGTCTAGGAATCCTGGGAGCACCCTGGTTGAACAAATGACACACACTCCACCCCTCCCTTAGGAACTAGAACTGGCCTTTTATATACCACTTGAACCTTTATAATTTCCTGTCTTGAGTACTCCAGGATATAGAGATGGCTTACTATAAAAAAATTAAAATAATCTTCAATGTCCCTCTGTGTAGCTGTCACTGCCACCTCCCTATACTTCCCTTTCCCTTTCACAGAGCAAACTTGATACTCCAAGCTGTCATGACGTGTCACAGCTCCTATTCTTTCCCTTTCACAGAGCAAACTTGATACTCCAAGCTGTCATGACGTGTCACAGCTCCTATCAGCTGTTATGGCTATGCTTGTCCTTCCTAGAATGCCTTTTCCTGTTAGTCCTTCAAAACTCAATTTGTCGAGAAGAAATTCCCTCATTAAAAATTGAATTTAGATGATCCTTTTGGTACATATTTAACACAGCCTGTTCACAGGAATTACAACACTAATTATGCTGTATTATAGCTGTGGCTCCTTTCTCTCTAGACCTAAACTTCTCTCAGGAAAGATTGTTTTTAACCCTTATCTTACCTAATCACATATGATTCTCACATATAAATTCAAGAAATGATTGTCAAGGGGGGGAATAAGCATGCAAAATACATGGTTTATTACTCCATACTTGACAAATGGATTTGTCTTCCGATATAAGAATATGCCCATATGATGTGTGTTGATATCTAGCTGGAGCGGGCTAACGCTAGGATCTGACCCCAGATTCCTGAGCCCTTTCCAAGTAAGAGACCCAATAGAAATAAGACAGCATGTTGGAACCTGCTTTATGTGTCTCTTCCCCATCTACATCACACTGCCAAAAACTGACACATAATTGAAAATTATTTTAGAACATCTGTCTGAAGATGTGAAGATGCCATGAAATTTCCAGAGATTATGAGCCTCTGCAGACAGAATTATAATGGTTCTAAAGACATCTGAGAAAGCCATCAATTAGAATTCTGAGGCATTTCATTAATTTATCCTATCAAGAGAATTACTGCACTCAACCTCAATAATAAAGGAATTACATAAATTCAAGCAATGGTAAGCACAGAATCCCAAGTCTCATCAATCAAAAACTCTATGTTGTTGCAAACTAGTTACATAACACATTTTGATATGAGCACAGATATAGATATTTCTATGTGTGAGTGGGGGGAATTGGGTGTCTTCTGTCATTACAAGTTATCTTTGAAAGCCAGGGTATGTCAATATATAAATTTACATGCACATGTGTGTTTGTGTGTGTGTGTGTGTGTGTGTGTGTGTGTGTGTGTGTGTGTATTGGTTCTAGAAATTGGTAATAGTATTCAAATAATTTGCAATTGTATTAGCAAAATAAGTATATAAGTGTCATTTGAAAAACTAATATGGATCACTTAAACTTAAATAGTTATTATTACCAATAGTACAGTCCATTTATATTATACTTTAATTTTACAAAAATTATCTATTTATATATAATTTAAAAATCCCCAATATTACAGAAGATATACAGGAGTATCAGATAAATAGATGCCTTGCACAAAGTCCAAAGGGTTAGTACAAACTATAACATTATCAAGGTATGGAAAAGTAATCCATGCTGGGTTGAACATAGGCCCCTCTCATGACTGTCTTAATATCCATGGATGTTATTTATATGAATAAATGATCTCAACAAAGGAATGCAAAAATAAGTAATTACAAATGAAAAATCTAGGTTGGCTCAATGTCATCATTATAAAAGGGATTGTAGAAGTATCAGATTCAAAGATAGAAGATACTAAACTGGACTGGGTACCAGAGAAGGGGGAATCTGCAGCACATTTGGCTTTCAAAGATGAAAGATTGATCTGTGGCAACAAATTATAAATGTTCTATGGAAGATTATCAGATGTAAAACTATATCTATGGCTGGAAGATCCAGAAAGGAACATCCTTGATCACAGATCCATTTTACCATGATGAAAGTGATTTTGTATATCAGAAGCACATAGGAGAATAAACACATTTTGTTTTAAGCCAAAAACTTTGTGCTGAGTTGTTACAGCAACATGAGGAGAGTGAGGAAATCTGGAAAGGAGGCTGGGTCTCATGGTCAGAGTGCATACTCTGCTTCCACATACTCTTCACCATTTACAGGATTTTCATGCTTCTTCGCGGCAATGAGATTGCAATAGTGTCAGGCAGGGAGCCCCACCTCATTGCTTCTCTTCGTGCTCAGGAGATGCTGAACTGACAACTGGACTTGCCAAATTAGCTCAGTCAGTAGGCAGCTACTATGTGTTTCAAAACTTGCAGAGACACAAAATCAGTGGGTATTGTATGTGGCTGTCACACAACTCTAGCCCCAGTGAATAATTTTAAAAGTCCTAAGGAATTAGACATTCAACAAAAGTAAACACTTAGCAGGATTACAACCAGATGTATAGGCTTTCTTTCCCATTTTAGGCCCTTTAAAGTATTTGAATTACATAAGATTATTGAAGCTAATTCGAAAGGGCAAATTGCTCTCTGAGAACTAAATGCAGTTATTCTGTACAACTGCTGTCATCTTGGAATCCTGTATTTGGAGTTGATTTAGCTGCCAAAATGTTTGTAAACACACATCTGAATCTTGCTAAGGATGTATGAGTTATTCACCCCCTGATTTTGCTCCTTATGTTGAATTTGTATAGAATAATGGGGAATAAGATCTGTTTGGAATGGTTTTGGGTTTCACAAACCTTGGCCTTCAAAATGCAACAAAACAATTTTCAATCAAGCATAGCTGAGAAAGTTATGTGGTGTCATTTCACTCAGATGACAGTCGATGGATTTGCATTTGCAACAGCACAGTATTTTACAGACACTTGGAAATACTGAGGAAGGAGTGTAGATGAGGTAATTTCAGTGACATAATAATACCAGCAGTTACAGCAATGGTATTGACATACTTAATATTTTTCACAATGGCAAAAATGTATCTGTGGCACAGTTTCAGTGCCTGCTGCAATTAGACGCTGTTTTTTTTTTATTGTTGCTATTTTTTGAAACTAAAAACTTTCTGTACTCAAGGTGTGAAAACCTCAGAAGGTGACATTACACTAATGACTCCTCTATGAAATTGACAAAGATGGATGTAGTGCTGTTATCCATGGCCCCTGAGAAACACAGTGCTTTCAAAACGACATTATACTGTGAAAAAAAAAAGAAGCTCTGTTTTCTTTTGTTTATATAAAAGATGGTTACATACCTTAATCACTGTGTGCACATTTCATCTGAGCCTACAAATACTTTGTTGCCTTTTAGTTAAACATAGAGTGTTAATTACATGTTTTTTTTTTTTTTTTTTTTAGGATTTAATAATTTCAACATTATGTTGGGGTTATGCAGCCGCTTACCTGAAAAGTCTCAGTATGACTTACACATGGTGTACTATTGAAATCCTGCTACTTCTTTGTTGATGGTGTTCATCTGTGCAGTGTACTTTATGTTTAAACAATATATGAAGGAATGTGAGTATCAAAAAATAATGTGTATATGCATTATGTATGTATTTATAAAAATTCCATTTCTCATCCCAAAATATTTCAAATTTCAATTTATTTTTTCTTATTTTTACATTTAATGTATGAGTTCTGGGAGTATATCATTCCCTTCCCTCTTCTCCCCAATTTGACTCCTCCCATGTCTCCCCAAGTCTCTCTTAAGTATATGAAATTCTTTAATTACTATTGTAACACACACAAATTATGCACACCAAGTCCATTTAGTCTATTCATGTGTATATATCTTATTTAGAGCTGACCTTTGGGAATACGATAATCTATCCAGGATTGGTCCCTGGAGAAAACTATACATAGCATTTGACATTGATTTTAGAAGTCTATTCCAATATTTGAATATTCATGTCATGTTCTTCACAGTCTAAATCCATCCATTCTAAAACATGTTTTTATGGAAGGCTCAAAAGTATATTCCCAGTAGGAACTTGTTACCTATCTTGATAATAAATCAATGGTTAGGAAAACTTTATCCAAAAAAATTAACTATTTTTAAAGATCCATTTTAGGGAAATACCCATGTATTTCCAAACTTTTTATTAGTATGTGTTTTTAATATATATATATATATATATATAATTAGCTTCCTATATCATTTTTATAAATAGGTAATTATTTCTGATTATTTTTACTCCTCATTACTCTTTTTTTTCTTGTCCGCCCACCTCTAATTCTCTTCCTCTTCCCAAATAGTTTATTTTCTACATTTATGAACAGAAATTAACATTATTATAAATTGTGTACCATATGTGTATATATCATATCGTAGTTTGCCCTTTTTTTAAAACTAAATGATATGGTGGAAACATGTCAGTTTTATTCTGTTAAAGAAGGGCTTCTTCAAAAGCCATTGGTCCTGTGAAGGCATGTTTCCCAGTGTAGGGAATGTCAGGGTGTTGAGGTGGGAGTGGGAGCATCTTCATAGAAGCAAGGGGAGAGGGAGGGGGCATAGTAGAGGAGGGAAACAAGATAACATTTAAAATGAAAATATGTGAAATATCTAATAAATATAAAAATTAATAAAAAGAATAGTAATAATAAATCCTCCCTGATTTGAGCTTAATGCTTATTTATATAGGATACTAAATTGTTTAGAACTAATTTAAAATAAATACTTATGTGTATATAATAGATGACTGTAATCTTTTCTGTTTAAAATAAAAGGCTAAACAAATCCATATAGGCTACAATTAGGTAAAATGGCATTTATAAGCAAATCATATTAGAAAATATCTGTGCACAGAGAGATCCAAGTTTTCTTTTTCCATTGCTTTGTGATGGGTAGAAATCAATTTTCATATTGTTGCTACTTGACTTTCACTTTAGAAAACTGTTTCTCATATCAGGTTTGATGCCATTTGACTGGGAAACCTGGGAACTTCTAGCCTTAATGTGAGTTGTATTGAATAAGATCCATAGCCTGGTGACTGTTAGATGGGGAATTTGGAATTCTTCATCACAAGAGCATTAAGTCTGACAACACCATCATTATCACAGAGCAGATTCTCCTCAATGAAATGGTTATGAAAAGGACCTATTCTGTATGTGACTGACAATAAGCTCTCAGCTGAGTGCCAACTCTGTGTAGGCCTTCTTTGCCCTTCCTCCCTTCCTCATTCCCTCCCTCCCTCCCTTCTTTCCTTCCTTCCTTCCTCCCTTCCTCCTTTCCTTATTGTTCTTCCATTTTGTTTTATGTTGTTTTCTATAGAAACTTAATTTTTTTTTTGTAGAAAAAGACATTCTTAACTTCATTACAAAATTTTAACACTGATCATTGGAAAAGAATCCCAAAATAGCAGTCCTAGGAAGGAGGAGCTTGTGAGTCACATGGTCAGGTTAGTTAAATACATTTTATTGCCACAGTCCTCTTTTTAATTTTGACTTCAACTCTTATTGTAAACAAAGGTGTAACAGGAAGGCAGGCAGCTTATGCAGACAGCCGTGTCTTGGTGTTATCAATATGGACATGAACAGAAACAAAACAAAATGATCCCCTCACTGTGAAGCCACAACTCATCAATCTCACCTATGAGAGAAGCATCCGCTGGATCAATGAGACCTTTTCCCATGTTTCACTGCTGGCAACAAAGCCTCTTATTTCTGCTTTAGCAATTAATTGATTCAAATTGCATGAGGTCATGCAATATAAAAAGGAAGTCACCTTGTTAACTCTGTTTGTTTTTTAATTGTAAACTGTTTTATATTAGTGTGTTTGTGTGTGTGTGTTTGTGCATGTGCATATTAACATGGATGTGTAAGGATACATATATGTTGCAGTATGTTTATGGAATTGAGAAGACAACTCAGGCCTGAGTCTTTCCCCTCCATCTTGTTTAAAGAGGTTTCTTTGTTGTTGGCTACTGCCTATACTAGGCTAGGTAGCCCATGAGCTTCCAAAGATTGATTCTCCACTTTCAGCCTCAATCGTTACCTTAGAAACTCTGAATTAGAGATACTAATATAATTGGTTTCACGAGAATTGTGGTTATTTAAACTCAGAGCCCTAGACCCACAAAGCAAGCTTTTCACTCAATGTGCCTTATCTTTAATTTTCTTCTTTGAAAGAAGTTTTGGACTGTGATCACACTTTTCTTCTTCCAAGTAGCCACTGCCACTTCCAGCATTATACAGAGCATTTGCTTTCAAACTTTTACGACCTTAGGGAATTGTTTCTAAGTCATCCAGAAGCCATTGCATTTGAGACATAGCCCTTCCTTGATCTCCTTCTCATGTCTAAAGATACAGCATCTCTCTCAGTGTTTGGCTTATGCACCTGCTACAGTAGTTCTTGCTAAGCACACATTTAATGCAAAGGTAATTCAGTATCTAGCATTAGCCCTCATCTTCTCCTCTCAGTTCTTTAATGGATTCTTAGATGGAAACTTGGTGAACAGAAGAGCTTTTGCCTTCTGATGAGAAACTCTAAAATGAACTTACTCTGTTTGGAAAAACGAAGCTGAGAACGTTCATATGCAAATGTACTCTGAAGTTCTGGTGTAGCTCATAGACATGCTCCTTTTTTCTTCTTACATAATCAGAACTTTTTTATCTGTGTATATTATTGAAGCAATAGTTATTTACCAATTCCACTAGTAATAAATACAATATATATATATAGTCTTTCAGTAATGAAAATGATACTGTGTGTGGAGTCTTTATTTAGTCTTCAATTGCAAGTAGCATGATAAAATCACATTTATCTACCCTTTCTCTGTCATGAATCTCTGAGAACATCTCAAAACAAATAGAACCATACAAAGAAGCAACAAGACCAGCAGCTGGTTCTTTGAGAAAATCAAAAAGATCGATTAACCTTTAGCTAGACTAACTAGAGGGCATAGAGTGAGTATCCAAATTAATAAAATCAGAAATGAAAGAAGAAACATAACAAGAGAAACTGAGAAAATTCAATAACTCATCAGATCCTACTACAAAAGAATATACTCAACAAAACTGGAATATCTGGAGGAAATGGACAAATTTCTAGACAGATACCAGATACCAAAGTTAAATCAGGACCAGGTAAACCATCTAAACAATCCCATAACATCTAAAGAGAATTTGCATAGTTTAAATTCTTCATTTTCAGTACTCTATTTTTCAGTTATTTTTGTATTATGTCTACAGTGGAAGTCACTGAGAGGAGGTTTGTAAGAATATTAGGAGTACAAACTTGCAAATAGTAAATGATTGCCTATGAAATATGATGTAATGGAAACCAGAAGTGTGTGTGCTTTAATTTCTGTAAGAAGGACATAAAGGAACATGATGTCAGGGACATAAGGCTCCTTGGTCTCTCTGAAATCAGAGAGAATAGAAAATGATTGAGCTATAAAACTTCAAGACCTACCAGCAGGACATTTACCCTCATGTCTTGAAGGAGCTACAGACTCTTCAAATAGGACAGTTGGTTTGGGGGCTGTTTTCAGATGACCTGGCTGACAGAAAACTCTGGTATTTGAGTGAGAATGGATTCATAGGCTCCTATGTTTGGTCTCGTGTTGGTGGAACTATTAAGAAAGGATTAGGAATTGTGTTGTGGCGTGGACTCTGAGGTCTCAAAAGCCCATACAATTTTTGGTTTGTTCTCTCTGCTCTATGCTTTTTTTTTCTTTTCTTTTTTTTTAACACTTCATATTTTATTCCCCTCCCAATCCACCCTCCAATGGTTCCATATCCCATACCTCCTTCCAACCATCTTTTCTCAATGAGGATGTTCCCAAATGTGAAATCTCTCAGCCTTTATTCTCTTGTTATACCTGCCAATAACTCCAAAATAGGTAACGTATTACTGGCACTGGGTCTTTTTATTTGTTAACATGTTGTGTCTGGGAGTAACATTGTTAGCCTGTCATTGGCTCAATTTATTTAAAACTTTGAGAGAAATCTAATCACCTATTTATATATTTTGGCCATTTATATGTCTGTACTTGAACAAGAGACTATTCAAGACTTTTATACAATTTTGAATTGACTTATTTGTTGTTTCTCTTGAGTTATGGAATTTCTTTTTTCTGGTTAAAAATAACTATTTGTACAGATGGCAAATATTTTTCTCCAATTTTGTAGATTTCCTCAATTTAATTTGATAAAATTCACAACAAATCATAAGGTTTGTAGAATGGGATCATCCTATAAATTTTATAAGATTGATCCCACCTTGGGCATGTGTTCTGAAAGAAGCAGAACCTTATTGCCAGGATGGAAGTTAGTTTAGCAGCTCAGCAGGTGCTGTGACTACTTCTTGCTCTTCTGGACAGAAGGCGTTTTAAATTCCTGCTTATGGCAATTCTTAGATGAAGTGCAGACACTACAGCTTGGGTTTTGATAGTTCAAAGGATATTTAACAGAGAGAATAAGAAAGGAACAAGGTTATCTGAAATGAAAACTTGAAACTTTCACACCTAAAGCAGTTCTCAACCACAGGACCTAAAGCTCTTTAGGATGGGGAATGTGAACAGAGAAATATTCAAATTCTCCACATACACTGATTTCCCCAATCCTTTCAAGAGAAATGTGACTGTTTCCAAGTAATTTACTGCTAGTTTTTGTCATAGAAAATATTCTAGTTTCCTCTGCAGTAGTGACTTTTCTATCTTCTGTTTTATTTTCTTAATTACTCCAATCTCCTTCCTAGATAGCTTGCTTTCTTTATAGCTGGGTTTGGTGTTACTCATGCTACACAAGAGCTTCTGTCTTGAACCTTTGACTTTTCATAAGGTCCAAATATCAGCAACTGTCATCAGTCTTTTTCTTTTCTTTTCTTTTCTTTTCTTTTTTTTTTTTGTTTTTGTTTTTGAACTCTTGCTTTGGAAGTTGGGTACAGATATGCATTGGTTTCTATTTTCTTTAGAAGGCGGCCTGGGAGAGCACAAGACTTTTACAATAATCTTCTTGCTTACATGATGATTTTCTTTTCTTTTTTTAAATTTTATTTAACCTTTATTTTTTTAACACTGCAGACTTTATCCCCCTCCCAGTCCACCCAATGATTTGCAGATTACAAACCTCCTACCCTGCCCCCATCTCCATGAGGATGCCTCCCACCCCACCCCAACCAGACCACTCCACTCCCTGGGGCCACCAGTTTCTTGAGTGTTAGGTGCATCTTCTCTGACTGAACCCCCAGCAGTCTTTTGCTGTATGTGTTGGGGGCCTCATATCAGCTCATGTATGCTGGTTGGTTGCTGGTCTAGTGTCTGAAAAATCTCGGAGGTCCAGGTTGAGACTGCTGGTCTTCCTACAGGGTCACCCTCCTATGTGTGTCCATTTCCAGTCAGCCAGGAAACAGAGTATGGAGTGGTACAAGGACCAAAGTTTTAGACAAGGAAACTCGATTATATAAAATGTGGCAGGCTAGGAAGAGGTAAAAATCAAAGAAATTGACCTCAAATCTAACAAAGTCCTTAGAGACTTCAGCCAGAAAGTAAGAAGTGATGGCTAAATGTATCCTCAAAAGTGGTGATTATTTGAAATAATTTCCAGGCATTCTTACTATCTGTCTCAGCATGCAACAGTGAAGAGCTCTGTGGGATCCCATTGGGGCACAGCCAGTGTCCACACATCTCCCTTTAACTCCCTCCAGGAAATAATGGCTCCATCTTTCTTTTTATTCCAATTCTGACACAAGTTAATTTTACCAATCAACTCTAAACCTGTTCCAGACAAGTAGGTGAACCCTGAGCAATCAATTTCAGTTCATTATGGTGAGACATGTCCAGAGAAGGACAGTTGACAGGTTCCTTCCTCATTCTCTCACACGTGGATTTCCTAAAAACATCCTATGTGAGTCATAGTTCTTGAATGCTAGTCTATGTCAGGATTTTATTTAAATCCCATTCATTATGGGTCAAACAGAAATTAAACCTTGGGAGATTTTCTTTAAAAAATCTAAAGGGAAAGTTGCTTCATCTTTTTTAATTTTTGTTTTTAAAAATTTTAACCCCTATAGATGGCAATACATTATGAAAAGATGAGACAAAATAATTGTATATTTAAGGAACAATATATAGCTGTCTTAAATAGGATCACACATACAGTAAACTGGAATGTACCTGGATTGTCAGCAGTGTAATTAAGGATTAATTTAGTGTAATTAAATGTAATTTTTGTATTAGTTTTGCATTAAAACGCTACCATTCAATAATTTTTCTGAACATAGTAGAACTTATTATATACTTTTTAGCAATATTATGTGCATGCACTTGTGTGTTTATGGGCAAATGTGTTTGTGTGCATCATTTGTATTATGTATTTTGTGTAGTATATATGTGTGTTTCTATGAAAGTGTGTGTTTCTCTGTGTGTTAAAATATTGGTACATGTGTGTGTATGTGTATTTGTGTGTGTGTATGTGTGCATGTGTGTGTGTGTGCATGTCTGTGTGTATGCATGTCTGTGTGCCTTCACAAAACCTCATACTCTTTTTTTCCCGGTCAGGAACTATGTTTTATATTTCTCTGTATCATTTACACACCAGAGTAATGCTCCCAAGTAAGAACTCAGTAAGTGTTTGTTACTTGATTGATAGTCCAGTATTTCTTTAGTGTTTGGACTTCCCCACTGCATGTGTGTGTGTTAGAATTCACTAGAGTGTCAGACTGAGAAAAATGGACATCATAAAACAGTCGAAAATAGCAATGTAGCTGAATTGACAGTGAATGCCTTGAAAAATGTGCTATAAATTTATACTCAAAGCACATACATCAAGTTTGGTGTGTGCCCCTGTACAAGGGAGGAGAGAAAGAGTCGTTTTCTTAAACTGCTCTTGCTTTCTGCATTTCAAGCAGCATCCAGTTAGTAAATTCTGGAAGAGGAGATGAATCACAGGCAACTAGATTAGATCTAAAACTCTCTCTTCAAAAATAATGATAACAATGATATCAAACTGACCATTTCTTTCTTTGGGAACAACAGTGGCAGAAGGTAACTTTCAGAGACTTGGTGATCCCAGGAAGGAAAGTCAGTATTGCCACAGCTTGGCCCAAAGGAATGACAGACTGGCAATCTGACACCAAGGAGAGGAGCTGTGCAGACAGACCTGTGCTGCATTATCAATTTACAGAACAGGCAGATCCTTCCCTTGCTCTGCTATTCCCCAAGGTGAATGTATGGAACTGGTTTTTCTGCTCCATACAGACAATGGACTAAGAGACTGCAATAAAGAAGAAGTGAATTCTTACTGAGCAATAATTTACAAGTTGTGAACCTCATGCCTAATCACTTTGTATGCATGATCAATAATAGTTTTTATAATGTAGTCTGAAAAGTCTTAGACCTAATGTAAGATTCTGGACAAATCCTTTGTTTTTTTCAATCATTTGTCTTGTAATTCTTTAAATTTATGAACTGCATGTTTTATTTCATTTTCTAGATTCCTTATGTTATTGTGGGTCCCCAAATTTCTAAAATTTGAAAAACAAAGTAACAAAGAGCCTCATTCCTTTACTTAATATTCAAAACAAGAACTTTTAATGTGAATAAATGTTTGTGTATGTCTTGATCTGCGACAACTTTAATTTTTGAGACATGACCTCTCATTATAACCCAAAGCTTGTGAAATAGATTAGTCAGGTTTGTGATTGAGCCCCAGTGGATTGTCTTATCTCTACCTTCCAGCTCTAGGCTTACATATGCACAAAATGCAACTTATTCTTTTAATACAAAAATAAATAATATTTAATATATGATGAATCTCTTAATAATAATAAGATATGCTAATTTTCTTATTAGCATACATATATAATTAATGTATTTATATTCAATGTATGGAAACAAATGACAAGAAAAGCTCAAAAACACTTAAAAATTTATGTATATTTGACATGTCAATTTGATTATCTAAATATTTTCAAAACAATTGGCTTTGGAATTTTTGTTTAATAAGCATGCAAGTTGACTATCCTTGTAAACCAAATGTAATTGCTGAGGTATGTCATCATACTATATATTGAGTAACAGCAAAAGTCTAAATCTTTCAAAATTGATAATTAAATAATAGAGTATTTCTGGGGAAGGGAGACAACTCAAAGTGGGCAAAGGTTCTTATTTTCAAGCCTAACAACAGGAGTTCTATCCTCAGAAGCCACTTGGTGGAAGCAGAGAACAAATCCCATTGTCCTATGACTTCCACATTCATGACCACATCTACTTACCTCCCACATCAATAAAGAAACAAACTTTTAATGCACAGCTCCTTTTTTTCTCTTTTTATTGGTTATTTTATTTATAACATTTAAATGTTATCACCCTTTCCAGTTTCCCCTCCACAAACCCCCAATTCATGTCCCACTTCTGTCTCTATGAGGTGCTCCCCTCCCCACCCACCCACTACTGCCTCAGTACCCTACATTCCCCTACCCTGGCTCATCGGATGCAGCCTCCACAAGACCAAGGAGCTCCCATCCCATTGATGCCAAATAAGGCTATCCTTTGCTACATATTCAGCTGGAGCCATGCCCCCCCCACCCTCATGTATACTCTTTGGTTGGTGGTTTAGTCCCTGGAAGCTTTAGGGTGTCTGTATGGTTGATATTGTTGTGGTGGGAATGTAAACCTTTTCTGCTCCTTCAGTCTTACCCCTAAAGCCTCCAATGGGGGGTCCCCACCCTCAGTCAGATGCTTGGCTGTGTGTATCTGCATCTATATTGGACAGGCTCTGGCAGAGCCTCTCAGGGTACAGCTATACCAGGCTCCTGTCAGCAATTGCTTCTTGACATAAGCCATAGTGTCTGGGTTTGGTGTCTGGAGATGGGATGGGTTCCTCAGTGGGGCAGTCTCTGGATGGCATTTCCTTCAATCTCTGCTTCATTCTTTGTCCCTGCATGTCCTTTTAACAGGAAGAATTCTAGATTAGTATTTTGGAGGTTGGTGGGTGGTCTCGTCCCTCATCCAGAGGCCACTTAGATTCTAAAATGAATGGTAAAATGAAGTCAATAGGGTTACTAGGAGAAAATACCCACTGCAGATATTTAAGAAATTAAGAAAGTATGGAACAGCAAAGACTTGATTTTCTGAAGCTAAGTTTATATTTGTACTGAATAACGTTGTTCCGAGTTACTAAAGATTATAGGTGATTTTAAAGAAAGATAAAGTTTTATTCATAAAGAAAAGGCTCTTCTCTACTGCAATCACTACTATGTGGTGTAGTGAGCAAGAGATCAAACTACTGCATGAGGTTTAGCCAGAACATGTAGAGAAGATTATTCTTGGGAAAATCTATAGGAAATTTCTAGTGTTTCTTCCAATCATCACAGTCAGTAATCAGATATCACTGATTTAGTAAGCAAGCATAACTGGCCTTTTTCCCCTTAAAGTAAATTGTCTTTTCTTTAAAGTAAAAACTCAGTGGGAAAAACCAAAGTGAAGTTATTTTTCATTATCAAGCCAAAGGGCCCAAGCCAGGATGCCTCAATCACACTTGGGAGGGAGAAAACAATCACAGGAAGGGGAGGGACCTGGGTGGGAAAGGAGACTGGGAGGGAAGAGGGGAACATGATTGGGTACTGGGTGGGGGAAAAGGCTGAAGCCCTGAGGGCCAGCAGAAAGAATGAAAATGGGTAACCTCTGGAGGTAGGATGTGGGGGACAAGTTCCAGAATGTCCAGAATGTACCAGAGACATGGAAAGTGAGAGACTCTCAGGACTCAAAGGGAGGGACCTTAGATAAAATGCCCCATAGTGGGAAGAGGGAACTTGTAAAACCCACCTCCATCAGAAAGAAAGGGCATCAGGTGAAGGATGGGGTTACCATCTCATACTCCAAAACTCTAACCCATAACTGTTCGTGTCTAAAAGAATCACAAAAATAAAAATGGAGAAGAGCCTGAGGTAAAGGAGGTGCACTGGCAGGCCCTAATTGGAATTCAGTTCAAGGGGAGACTTCAAAGCTACATGCTATTTCTGAATGACCTCCGAATGACCCAACAAGTAGCTGAAAGAGTCAGATGCAGATATTTACATCCAACCAATTGACAGAAGCTTCTGACCCCTGTGTTGAATTAGGGAAAAGCTGGAAGAAGCTGAGGAGTCTGACCCTATAGGAGGACCAGCTGTCTCAACTAATCTAGACCCCGATGTCTCTCAGACACTGAACCACTAACCAGGCAGCATACACCAGCTGATATGAGTCCCCTAACACATATACAACAAAGGACTGCCAGGTCTGGGTTCAGTCAGAGAAGATGAATCTAACCCTCAAGATACTTAAGGACCCAGCAAATGGGGAATGGTGCATCCTCATATAGATAGGGGTCAGGGTATGGGATGTGGAACAGTTAGAGGGTAGATTGGAAAGGGGGATAAAACCTGGATGTAATAAAAGATTAAAAAATAATAAAATAAAACAAAATGAAAGAAAATAAAATAAAAGATAAATCAATCTTTGAAAAAGGCTTGCTATCCAAGGTTATGCTTGTTTTCCTGAAAGGCAGAAGAAAATCAGCCGAAAGACTAGGTCTTAGGATTTGAGAATGTTTCCATAGTATCTGAGAAAAGATTCAAAGAAAACTCAAGGCACCAGACAATTACATCAACACTTAACCTGGAGAGGACTGTTAAGTGCATGTAGCTCTGGGAATATCCAGCAAAATCTGCCTAGAGATACTCTAGCATGACAGGCAGGCCAAGAGCATCCTTTCAACAGCTCCGTGTTTTCTAGCTGAGAAATGCTTTAGATCTCCATGTATGCCAAGAGCCCAATCTAACAAAAGGAACAGTCTGACAACAGAACTATTCATTTTTGCAAATCTCATTTCTTTCAAAATTGTTACCTAAATCATCTTATCCCAGTGTGTATTTGTTAGTGGTTATTATAGCAATCACCCCTTCTTGAAGAAGCCTCTCATTACAAAAAATTCATTACTATCCCTGAAAAGCATTACTAGACACAATTCAGAGATCAACAGATTTTTTTTGTGGATCTCAGCCCAATATATATATATTGCGTGTGTGTATACATATGTATTTATGTATGTATGTATATATATGCAACACAGATCCTACATTTATGGCTTAGAGGACTTCAGTGGAGAGTTGCCAGAGAATTATTAGATCCAGAATATAAGGAAGTCTGTGGCAAACATAAACAAAACCAGAGAATAGCGATGTCCATGGATATGTTAATGTGGAAGATGGAATATTTCACAGGTCCCATCCTGATACAAATGCTACTATCTACGAATGACTGTTAGGAGAGGGCAAATTCTCATCTTCCAGGGATGAGCCTTGTTATTCAGTACAGGGTTCATCACTGAAAATATATATACACAGGGGTCTGAAAAAGACTCAGCAGATTGTATTTACTGTGTGTTTGTGTGTGTGTGTGTGTGTGTGTGGAGGTGGAAGGTACTTCAGAGAAGCTGGAGAGAAAAAAGGGAGAGTACACAATGATATAATTCTATTTAAAGTTTAAAACATGTTTTCAAAAAGAGTAATTTGCATTTTATTTTGTACTACCTAATTTATGGAATCAAGATTGCAAGATACTTAAATCTTTGGAGGTTAATACAATGCTTTAAACATGTATTGACCAATATCTTTAACGTACTTAATGATTCAAGGTCTGCAAGCAGACAGCAGAATTGAATAAGTTCTAAAATAAGAGCTAATTTTCAATAATGACATCAGGTAAAAACAATAAACCTAAGTTAATTCTAATTGTATTTAAAACATTTACATGAATACTATAAATCTCACTATTCATAATTAATTACTGGCAATGAATATTTGAGTTTTAACTCTATAAGGATTTTGTCAATATGGTTATACTTTTGAAATATTTTATCTCCTTTTGTGTTACTTTATTTTCTATATAAATGAACAGCAATAATATTGATGTAAGACATTAATTCTTGTAAATAATCTCTTTTAAATGGTTCTGGAATTAAAACTCATATACTATACAAACAACATTAAAAATACTCTGACCCAGAATTGTTTCTGTCTAAAAGAACTTCAGGGAAAAAGATAAAGAGAAGACCAAGGGTAAGGAGGTTAAACGACAGATACAAATTGAGATCCAGTTCAAGGGGATGCTCGAAGGCCTGACACTATTACTGATGCTGTGGTGTGCTTACAGACAGAAGCTTAGCATGGTTGCCCTCTGAGAGGCCCAACAAACAGCTAAAAGAGTAAGATGCATATATGTACATCCAACCAATGATCTGAAGTAAGGGATTCCTTTAGTTAAATTAGGGAAAGGCTGGAAACTAAGAAGGGCAACCTCACAGACCAGCAGTTGCAACTAACCTAGACCCCCAAGATCTCTCAGCACTGGTCCACCAACCAGGCAGTATATACATGGTGATATGAGTCCCCAGCACATACACAGCAGAGGACTTCCTGGTCTGGTCCTAGTGAAAGAAGATGCACCTTACCTTAGAGGGACTTGAGGCCCTATGGAGTTGGGAGGTCTGCTGGGATAGGAGTGTACAGATGGAGACATCTTCTTGGAGTTTGGAGAGGGGGAATGGAAGAAGGAACATTCAGAGGGCAGACCTTGAGGGGGATACCAACTAGACTGTCAAAAAAAGATTAAAGAATAATAATAAAACAACAAAAATAATATCTCAAAAAAGAGAACTTTGATATTTGTTCATATCATACAAGAAAAAAGTGGTCTTTAAGCTATCTGGTTTCCTTAAGACTATCATAAAAGAACATTCATTTATAAATACTCACTTATAAACAGATACTATCCCAAAAGGCTCAGAATACCCAAGAAACCATCCATAGAATTTATGAAGGTCAAAGAGAAAGAGGAACAGAAGTTGGATGCTTCCATCTTTCTTAGAAATCATTAATAATTCAAGAGCTAACAATATAGCCTTGTGGCAATTTTTTTGGTATTCAAAAATCATTATGTTTAATCTATACACACCAAGAAAACTTTGACTGTTTCCATGTTACATTCTGTTCTACATGTACTTTATGCTTATGGTAACTAGTAAGATTTCAATGCATACTATCAAACCTCTAAAAGAATTAAGTACTGACCAAAATATATTCATATAGTTTTATGCCAAAATGCTTTTAAATATCTGTGCATGTATCTCTCTTTTTTTAAAAAGTAAAGTTGTAAGAGAAAAAGAAAACAACAAAAAAAGAAGGAAGAACAAGACATTCATGGGAGGAAATAAAGAGACAAATAGAGGAGCAGGGATTGGAGAAAAGATCATCCAGAGACTCCCTCACTTGGGAATCCATTCCATATTCAAACAATCAACCCAAGCACTATTGCTGATGCCAATAAGTACTTACTGGCAGTAACCTGATATGGATGCCTCCTCAGAGGCTCTCCCAGAGCCATACTGATACAGAGGAGGATGGTTGCAGCTACTCATAAAACTGAACACAAGAACCTTAATAAAGAAGCTAGAGAAAGGACTGAAGTAGCTGAAAGAGTCTGCAACCTCATGGGAAGAACAAAAAATATCAACTAACCAAACTCACCACAGCTCCATTGGTTGGAACTAAAACACCAACCAATGAGTTCTCATGAAGATAACCATGGCCCCAGGTGCATATGCAGCAGAGGAAAACATTTTCTGAAATAAATGGGAAGAGAGGACTTTGGTCCAGTGAAGGCTCATTTTCCCAGTGTAGGGGAATACCAACTTGTTGAGGTGGGAGAAGGTGGTTGGGAGAGGGAACACCTTCATGGAGGCAATAGGAGGACAGGGGATGAGAATGTGGAAAAGGGATAATGTTTGAAATGTAAATGCAGAGAATATCCAATTTTAAAAAAAGACTATCTTAAATTTATTACCACTTATTATTGAGTTAATTGTATTATATTCTCAAAATCTTTCATTTAGTTAGTAAAGCTGCAACCAGTCTTGAGCAAAAAACATGAACAAAGCAACATAGAAGATAATTAATGGAAAATTCCTTAAAATCACTGTATACAGAGATGATGATCAAGCATGAGCCTATGGCTAAATTTACCCAGTTTATTATTATTTATGAATAAAACATTATTTTCTTAAATAATTTTCTTAGAGTCACTACATAGGGGGAACATTTTCAAGTATAAACCTATGGCTATATTTAGCCTGATTGTTACTATTTGTAAATAAAATGTCACTGGGGCAAAATCATACTCCTATCTACCTCTTTTTTCTTTTGCTTTAATGATGGAGTTAGTTGAACCACAAACTAAAAGTTTGATATCTTGGTCTTTACAGAAATTATTCACTAGCCTTGATACAGCATATAATTTTAATGCAACAAACTATGCAAATGAATCACAGAAATCTTACCTATAAAATATTTAATGAGATTATCAGATCAAGGAAAAGTATATTTTTAGTTTAGATATGAAATATTTAAGAACCTGATAGATTTACAGAGGGAATTAAACCAGAAGCAGCAGATGAAAACCTAGACTTTGTGTCTTGGTAGCTCATTTATTTCTGCTTTCTCTTAGTACAGAAGCAACAATACAAGAGGGCACTTTGTACTGAACGATCTCTAACATCTGGCAGAATTTCAGGAGGGACCTAATGAAGCCATCAGCTATGCTTGGTTCCCCAACGAGGAACAGCAGGTAAGGGGGACGTTCTGATTTAACTCACAGATTTATAATTGTACATTGGACTGTTATGGAATTTAAAATATACCCCAATTTTTATATGACCATTTGTACTTATAATTTACATTTTAATTACTTTCTCTGGATACTTGCCCAGTATTAAAATGTCTAAAACTTGTCAAAGATTCCCATCGAGGATTTTAAAAAATTATGTTTTTTTTCAATTCATTCTTTATGAAATTGCTATGTTCATGTTGAAGACATATACCCCAAACTCAGGATTATATCTGCAGGAGTTCTCTCAAGAAAAAACAACTCAGGTGTGGGGTCTACACAAATCTCCATGGGCTAGACAGCCACAAATCCAGTGTAAATAATAATAATAAAAAAAAAAAAACTTCACTTCCACACCCCCTCCTGCTGCATCTTTTTACTATAGCTCTTTCTGTTGGTACATGAAAGACTCACATGGCTCAGTCTCTGGGCTCAACCAATAAATCCCAAGTGAGTGGGAACGTTACTGGCAGTAATAACAAATTAGGGCTAAATAAACCATGAAGGCTTTGACTAAATTAATTAATAAGATGAACCACCCGAGTCTGGATGTGAAAGATAAATTTTGATGATAGAAGAGGTGATAAAACCTTTGGATTATTGTACCATGAGGGTGTTGCAGCTGCCTTTTGGCATTCAGCAGAAGAATAATAAAAGTAGAGCTACCCCTTAGGCTTCAGAGAGATGGACTCAACTCTAGAAGTACAGGAAACGAATAGAGAGAATATATGTGAGAAGTAAGGAACTAGTTTTTGCCATTTTAGCCGGAGATTTTTCATATGTACATTGAAGACTAGCTTTTGCAAAGGTACAAACTCAAGGTCTGAACTGGCTCCATCAGATATATTAACAATAGGGCTTTTGAAATTGAAATAACTAAATCATAACTCTCGAAGATTTCAAACACCTGCATCTGTATGCAATTCTAAGAGAAATGATGGCTGGATTTTTCATGTTTAGCTTATGGGAAAATGATTTATTGCGAAGTGATTGCTCCTCAAGACTTATGGTACCTAATAGCTAGAAGGAATAACTTCGACACTGCTTTACAGTTAATCTTTGTTTCAATCACCTCTGCATTTATCTGGTTAGGGAGCCTGACAGAATCAACCTATCTGTGTCATATAAAAATGATATTATAGTTGTTGGGGTGTGGTACTTAATACTTGATAATCCTCTCTCTCAGAAGGCTGAGGCAATAGAACATTATCGGTTGGAATTAGCAGACACCCTGTCAATACCCTGTCTGTTAGTTCAATTTTTTTTATTGCATGTGTGAGTACCCTGTAATGTGTTTTTCTCTATATATCTAGCATACTTCACTGACTATGGTGTCTTTTGGATCCACACTTGCTAATGTCAAATAAATTATTTATTTTTATGGCTGATTAATATCATATATATATATATACATATAGCTCATATACTTTAAATCTATCTTCCCATTGATTGGAACTTTCTAAGCATCTACAACCACCAGATAAATACAAAACAAAAGTCTAAAGTGAGATGTCACTTAACTACTCATTAAGTTGGATATTAGCCAAAAATTGGAAGACAGAAAGGGTAGCCAGTATGTGAAGAAAAGTGAAGTCTGTACAAGAATGTGTGGAGTATGAATTTATAAATCCATTTTGAGGAAATATTATGGATGGTCTTTGTAATATCTATACACAGAGAAAAATTTCATATATCTCTTTGGCTTTGGTGTGAGGCTTTCAATGTTTATCACTGCCAAATGCCAGGAGGTATAATCTCTTGCTTTGTTGATTGTCTAGATGTCTAGGTTTTGTTATCTTTTACCTGAGTCTCCAGACTTATCATATAGAACTAGACTCGATTAGTAGCATACTTCTCCCTGACTCAACAACATCATCATGTACTAAAATCTCCCCGTCGCCCTGCTTCTCTCCCATTTCTGCTGGTTCAATGGTCTTTTGTTTACCTATGAACAACAGAAATGGTCCTTATTTCAAATTCTTTGAAGTTTCTCATATGTTTGAAGGAAGACGTGCCTGTGTTCCCCTTCTGGATTCCTGCTCATAATGGTGACAGTACTTGAGGCCTTCATTTCTTCTGTTTCCTCGATATTATCTTTTATTATTTGTCTTATTTTTAGGAGGTTCATGTATGTATACCATAAAATAGGCTACATATACTCTTCTTTTCTGCCTCCAAATCACACTCACATTCCTCCAATTAACACTTACATTCCTCCAGCACATCCCTATCCAAACTTCACATCTCTCTATTTTACAATAACCTACCTATTTTAGTTACTGATGCCCATATGTAAATAACTATAGGGCTAGTCACTAGAACACAGTAATCCTACCAGTGTCTGCATCCTCATATTTTGTTGCTTTGCTTGCTCATGGTTTTGAGAGGGCCCCTTGATATATTTTTAACTCCTGGGCTCACATAGTCTTGTCTCAGCTTCTTGAGTAGCAGTGAGGATAGACAGATGTCACTATGCCCACTTTATGTTTTACTGTTTTCCATGACTGCACTCATAATGCAAAAGTACAATGCTTTTGAAATAAATACATGTTACATAAACACTGAGTAAAATCATTGAAGAAGGACAAGAAGACAATATAATGTGGAGTCATAAGCCCTCAATATCCTTTTCTGTTCTGTATCAACATTTATGAAGATAATAATTCTCCTTAAAATTTCTGTGACACACTAGGTAGGGGGTGTGTGTACAAGGTGTATTTGTGCACGTATTTGTGGTTGCATGCACAAGTGTTTATATACACACACATATAATTTACTGAAGAACTAAATTCAATACTATAATGAAACATGAGTGTAGCAATTTTATGTAGGGCAAAAGCCAATTTGAAGGCTTTCAATGATACATTTCTAATAAAAGGCACTATGATCATTTCTGCACGATGATGAGGCTTTCGCTCTGGGCCTTTTTACTTTGACCTAAGGGTTCACTATGTTTGATAAAAGGCGATAAAAGAGTAGACTTTGAAATAATCCTAGCTAAGGGATGTTAGGAGATGAATACTCGGCCATGTCTGGAACAGGAGGTTAATTGCTCAATGCAAAACATCCTGAGGGGAGATGTTGCTCTGAGGTATGATCTTTCAACCCTGGGGTGTTAAAAATACCAGCTCTTGTCATCAGATATTCTAATTACATGCCCTGTGCAAGAACATCTTTATCACGAAGAATGTGAAATGCTCTAATTAGCTAGGATTTAAAAAGCAAACAGAAAATTGAAGAGTCAAAGGGCAATACAAATAAAAAGCAAGTTTATACCATGCCCAGGATGAAAAGGATGCATGAAGAAGAGAGGTTCGGGATGTTCAAAAGAATCTCATTAGCAAAGTCCATTCTGCAAAACAGCTAAGATGGCAATTATAAATAATGATATAATGAATGGAAATATTCATGATGGGTGGTGGGTTAAAAAGCTTGTAATTTCAATATAAAGTGTTTTATGATAAAATAGTTAGGAATCAGAATCACTGCATCCTATTGAAAGCCACACTCTTTATACAAGCATTTTAACTAAAATGTCATTATGTGTTTGTCTTATAGCAGATTATTTCCCAACAAATTATAGATCGTTACAGCCTTGATTTAATTTTCTGTCTGTCCCCATTTCAAGTCTTCCCCTTTCACTGTGTGTCCCAGTTCATGCCCCTGTCATGGGCATAAGCTAAAACCCATCCTACTTTAGAGGATTAGGAGGAAAAACACAAAAAGTCTCGGTTATTATTATTTCATAATAATCTTACTCAGGTTTTTTCATTTAATTACTGTTTTCCTCTTGCAAAGAGTATTTTAGTGAAAATTTTATGAGGTCACAGTTTCACATAAAAACTCTTTATACATTTGTATTTTTAGTATATATGTGAATGATAACCTCATTCCTGTGCATGTTAGACTTAGTATTTAGGTTCTATTTTTATTTTGGTACAGCTGCTATTATCCATACTCTAACTGTTCCACCAGGTCTGCAACTTTTTCTTGTGCTGTGGGTTCCTTTTTTCATAAAGTAAGAGCACTCACACATTATTTTCTTAAAGCTGTGATTTTCCTATCTCCCATAACCTATGATGTCACCTACTAATTCTCTACCATTATCTAGTAAAATGTCATCTCAACTCCCTACAAAATACTGAGTGACTTGGTCTTTGTTTCTTGTTTGTTTGGATTTGTTTTGTTTTACACAAATCCTTTTCCTACCTTGCCACACCATTAAGTAATGATCCTTTTTGTTTCTCTATTTTTCAGGTATATAAACATTTTCTTATGTATGAGGATTTCACTTCCCATCTTACATGAGATAAGAGTACAACAAAGTTTCCAGCTTTGTACTTCTTTTTAAAAACATGCTTATTTTGTCTTTGTTTACTATATATCTACATTTATATCTAAATCTCTGCCTATATCTCTACCTCTGTATCTATATCTATGAATGTGTGTGTATGCATATGTGTGCATATATACATGCATGGATATCTACATATGTGTGTATCCATACTAGCTTTCATTAAGAGCCAAAATGTTTTGCTTCTACTAATAAGTATAGCTTTGATAAATCTTTGAGAGAATGAAAATGCTACATGCTTAGTCCTTTTATCTCTCTAGTGTCTGTACTCTTAAGAGATACTTTTATTCTCCAAGCTCTCCCTTGCATTGGAGAGAAGCATTCAATCTACTGAAAATTCTCCATGAGCAAGGCTCTTTTTCATTGACCCTGCCACACCTCTTAGCTATCCCCCACTTTGAATTGCTGTCTTTGAATTGTACTTTAGCCATTTGCATTTAATCACTGCTATACTAATTTATTATTGATCTTCAAAAAGGAGTTTTCTATTTGCTTACATGTTTTTTCTTTATGGTGTTTGAAACTTTCTTATACCCTTTATACAGTTTCATCTAACCAATTTGATTATTATATTTTTTAAACTTATTTTATATGCCAGTAGCATTTAACAAGGTAGCATAGATAATACAATAAACGTTTAAAAACAAATCCAAATCCACCTCTAAATATGCTGCTTCATATATAGTACATGTTTCTATGGTCATGATGGCTATCAAATTTTTATAGCAGCATTTAGGAGGTTCTTTTCAGCTCCACTACAACCACACACTTAACAGGACACTTGTAAGTTTTATCCTAGTACTTAGTTTCTAATATTTATTATTGGCAGGGTCTTTTGTATCTTCAATGGGTCCTAAACTTAACTGATACAGAAAAGATAACCACGAGTTTCTGGTCTTTGTACCTCTATCTTCTGAGTGCTGTGGTTACATGTTGCCTCATAGTTGTGTTACTATTGATTAGTGATGCTTTTATAAAGATTTATTCACTTTATATATGGAATGTATCTCTTCATTCTATTTGAATAACTTTTTCTTAGAGCCTTTTGCAGATGACTTCTTTATCAGTTCCTGTGTTTAATTTCAATGCATTGTAACATCTGATTTTGGTTTTGATTCATTTTTCTTATTTCCTTTAGAATGTTTTGTGTCCCCCACTCCTGGCTTTTTTGTAAGTTTTTGATAGATTTTGGTAAAACCTGAACATTGGCTGCAAGTGATAAAGCATAGTTAAATAGCCCTTTGATTTATGAATTTCTTTTAATAAACCTAAGCATGGAGCCTTATTTTTTGTTTGCTGGAACTATAAGCAATAAAGCATATTATTTGATTAACCATGTTTTAATTTCAAGTTTGACTGTAAAGTTTTACAAGTACTTATTCACAGAGAAATTCATTGTTGGAATTCATGTATTTATTCTTTTATGATTGAACATTCAATGTAAGACAAATGATAAAAAGATGAAAAAATAAAATTAATAAGATACAATAAAAGCCTGAACATAACTTTTTTTTTTCAAAAGATTATTATACATTTCATAGCACTGAGCAGGAAGAATGTTTTCAGGTAAAGTTTGGGAAATGTAGAGTTTGACATGGTGTAAACATGATATTCATGTATTAATTCTAATAAATTAAATTTGAAAACAAGGCAGCTTTCTGACATCAGAAGCTATGTTACATGCTGTTAACATTATATATATTTCTTATAATAATTTTATGAAATTTATAGTTGAACAGATGGAACTAGAATTTATCATCCTGAGTAAGGTAACCCAGTCACAAAAGAACACACATGATATGCACTCACACATAAGCAGATATTAGTACCCCAAAGCTCTGAGTACCCAAGAAACAACTCACAGACCTTATGAAGCTCAAAAAGAAGGAAGGCCAGAATGTGGACACCTCAGTCCTTCTTAGAACAGCGAATAAAACACTCACAGAAGGAAATACAAGGTCAAATAGAGGACCAGGGATTGAAGAAAAAATCAACCAGAGACTGCCTTACCTGGGGTTCTACCCGATATGCCCAATATGCAGCCACCAAAGACAAGCACTATTGCTGATGCCAAAAAGTGCTTACTGGCAGGAAAGGACTTCATGGGAAGAACAACATTATCAACAAACCAAATGCACCACAACTCCCATGGACTAAAACACCAACCATTGAGCACACATGGAGAGACTCATGGCTTCAGCTGCATATGTAGCATAGGAGAACATTGTCTGGTATCAGTGGGAGAAGAAGCCATTTGACCAGAGAAGGCGCATTTTCCCAGTGAAGGGGAATGCCAAGGTGCTGAAGTGGAGAGGGTGATTAGGGAGGGTGCACCTTCATGGAAACATGTGGTGAGGAAAACATCTGAAATGTAAATACAGAGAATATCCAATAAAATAATTTTTAAAAACTTGGCTGTAAAATACATAAAATCTATATAATATGTAAACATGAATGTATGTAAGAAGATTTACAACATTGAAGAACAACAGAATAATTTTGTTTCTTTCAGATATAGCTAAATAGAGATAACAGGAAGGCATGAAATAAGTTTAATATATATATATATATATAAATGGTCTGCATGCAGCATAAGTTATATGGGAATTCTGAGGATAGCATGAAGTTCCCGAAAATATAGACCTACATGTTACTGCATGTGCACGTGCACACACGCGCACACATACACTAAATGAAAAAAAAATGTACTTTTCCTTGTAAAAAAGTAACCAGAGAATACTTAAAAAATGCTTTTATGTTGAAAAGGATTTTCCTAAGTAACATGGAAATAGAGCATAAATATACATGTATCTGTGCACATACACATGTATACATGCACACACACACACACACACACACACACACACACACACAAGCTAGATCAAGTATTCTTGCTTTCTATATATAATTAAAAAACTTCAACCTGTTAAAGACTAAGCTGAAGTTATATGCTTATAATTAGCTGCAGAAGAAGACTTGTGTGTGTGTGTATGCATGTAATTGAAGCAGCCATCAACCTGATTTTTGAGACTAAATATCATATACTGAGGTACTAATTAAAATACCAAAATCTGCTCTTATCCACAGATGGTGAGATAAAGCCATCCTCTTCAAGAATAAGCAACAATATCTAAAGAATTGAGAGTTTTTCTTGATTAATAATGAATAGGTATGCTATAAACTTGTAGATAAGCAATTCAGATATATAACAACATAATTACATGGATTTTAAAACAACAATTATAGTACATAACAGTGAGGAAGCTAGTTAAAGTTATATTAAATTTATATATAAAAGTTCTATCCTTTGCAGAAATCAGTCAATTTATAACTATATACATCATAAGAGCTAACTTTCAAAATTATATTACTTGTAAACCAATATGCAAAGGGATTCAATATTGCAAAATTTTATATAACAATGTGTAAAATATTTGTAATCATCTACATATAAAATATGTTTTTCCGGCTGGCTCAAGCTCTAAGGTCAAAGATTAACAAATGGGACTTAATGAGATTGCAAAGTTTCTGTAAGACTAAGGACATCGTCAAGAAAACAAAACGGCAACCAACAGAATGGGAAAAGATCTTTACCAACACCACATCAGATAGAGGCCTAATATCCAAGGTGTACAAGGAACTCAAAAAGCTAGACAACAGAGAATCAAATAACCCTATTAAAAAATGGGGTACAGAGCTAAACAAATCATTTTCAGTTGAGGTACACCGAATGGCCAAAAAACATCTGAGGAAGTGCTCCACATCCTTAGCCATCAGGGAAATGCAAATCAAAACAACCCTAAGATTCCACCTCACACCAGTCAGATTGGCCAAGCTCCAAAACTCAGATGACAGCAGATGCTGGCGAGGCTGCGGAGAAAGAGGAACACTTCTCCACTGTGGGTGGGGTTGCAAGCTAATACAACCACTCTGGAAATCTGTCTGGCGATACCTCAGAAAATTGGATATAGTACTACCTGAAGACCCAGCTATTCCACTTCTGGGCATATACCCCAAAGACACTTTAATACACAACAAAGATATATGCACCACAATGTTCATAGCGGCTCTATTTATAATAGCCAGAAGCTGGAAGGAACCCAGATGTCCTTCAGAAGATGAATGGATACAAAAATTGTGGTACATATACACAATGGAATACTACTCAGCCACCAGAAACAATGACTTAACCAAATTCTTAAGAAAATGGCTGCATCTAGAGAAGATCATCCTGAGTGAGATAACCCAGTCACAAAAGAACAGACATAATATGCAGTCACTGATATTGGGATGCTAACCCCAGAGGCTTGCACTCCCCCAGAAACAACTCACAGACTGTATGAAGTCCAAGAAATAAAGAAAACAAAAAATATACATATATTCACAAAAAAATATGTTTTTAAAATATTGGAGTCCTGGTAGCATAAATCATCAAATCTATGATAGATACTTCTAAGGCGAAATAAAATAAAAATTAAAAACTCATATTTTATACTGTTACGTTTTTTTTTTTTTGCTTATGCTAATTTTTGAGTACCTGGAACAAAGTCACAGTCTTTTTCTCATTTTATTTCTGTTCTCAGAGAAGAAGTAGATAATAACAGATGATGATAGGGAGTTATATTTAAATGACATGTTATTTGTCCACATTTATGGACACAGTTTGATCATTTTATGCAGATATAGAGCTTGTTTCTTCTCAAATCAAAGAAGTGTCATGCTTATGTTTCTCATGGACACTTGCATAATGATAATTATAGAGCACTGACTACAATCTCTGTTGTTTATTTTAAAGGTATTTAGCAGCCTTGTTAGGATATTGTGTATGTATACCCGAAGTGCTATTTTATTCATGTGTTCTCCTTCTCTGCAGACTAATCCCTGCTGAAATTAATGGTGGATGCAAATGTGAGAAGATGCACAACATAAATTCTATGAAATTTACATGATTAGTTTTTCAGAATCCTATTCTGGAAACATATCATCTATGTTTTATATAATATGATTAGTAAAGAACATTAAAGGACAGTTTGACGATTGGTGCCATTTCTTGGTTGGAGGAGGTAGAAGTAAATATTTTCAGTCAGCACAGATTGCACCTGTTTTTGTTGGCAATAATATCTGTACTTGCAAACATAAAGGCTGACAGGATTTAGAGTTGCCATAATGTTCACTGGTTTAAAACATGGCACACTTAACAAGAACACAAGGAGGTGCACAAATTACATAAATACCCACAGAAATCAAGACATCCAAAGATAATTCTTTTAATTTAATTATTTACCCTGCTTTCAAATATGCTCTAAAGCTGAAATTGTGTATCTCAGGCTTAATAAGTGACGCAAATGAGGAGTCTACTCAGATGAGGACGTGGCTATATTAGGGTGGGCACCAGCTAAGGATGGAGATGAAATTTGCTTGTGGGTTTGGGGCTTAACCAGTAGTAATATTCTTTTCTAATTATCACACTGTACATTTTCACACAAAGAACCATGGGTAACACAAAAAGAACCTAGTTGCAGCCTCATTGAATCTCATTGTCCTATGGGAGGCACGTGACCTAGAGGTTAACCCTCAGGTTCTGTAGTTCTCATAACTACATTGTGAGATCACAGGTCTGAGCTATTTTGCATCTTAGTTATCTAAAACTTCTGTCTATTTTTATGATAGCATATTTAGGATATATTACCTGTACACATACACAGACACACACACACACACACACACACACACACACACACACACACACACACACATATATATATATATATATATATATATATATATATATATATATACGCTATCAACCTTATGATATAAATGACTTATTTAAAGAGTTCAATAAATAGTAATTTAAAATTGAACATTTAATTAGAGCAGTTATCAAACTATTGACAATTAAATTATGTCCAACATTAATTTTAAAGTAACCAGCTCCAAAAATATTGCAAATTTAGAATAAGGAAACTAACATATGTAGGGAGTTATGTTAGCTAGAAAGTAAATACCTTAATATATGTAGATGTAACACTTAGTGGTTTTACTCCATTTAAAATTAAATGATTACTCATGGATAACATTTTATAATCATAACAATTATAAAAATTGTTTATTTATAACAGGTATTATCTCAAAAGATTATAAACTTTCACCTTAAAACTATACCTATATAATTTTTTTCTTTAAAAATTAGCATCAAAATTAATCCAACTTTAGATTTTTTTCTGTTTTTCAGATAGTTATCAACTAAGCCAGAAGATAAAACTTCATCATGTTAATTGTTAAATTTAAAGCAGTAGATAATTAAAATGAACTGAGAAAAACTAACAAGAAATATATCAGAAATAAGCACAAGAATAAGAGAAAACCATTGTAAAACACTTCAATGTTCCATGACTAGAATATGGAATTTACATTTTATGCAATCATCACAACTGGAAAAAGTTAGCAACTTTTATTCCACTAATAACATAAGCGCAGAGGATCATTGTTACGTATTCAGCACTGTCCTTGGTTGCTTTCTGGGGCTGAGATAAAACTGTCACCAAAAATATCTTGGAGAAGAAAGGGTTGATTCAAAGCAACTCGACTACAAGGTCTACTCCTATCAATCACCAAGAAAAGTCTGGACAGGGACTCAAGTAGGTATAGAGGCTCCAAGAGGGATCATAGAGGGAAGCTGTTTACTGACTTGCTTTTCATGGCTTGCCCAGTTTGATTTATAATACAACCCACGGATGTTCAAGGATACCATGGACCATGTGGGCTGGACCATCTTACATCAATCATTAATCAATAATATGTCTGCAGACATCAGCATTGACCAGGATGATGGACGACATTTTTTACATGCTGTTCTCTCTTCCCTGGTAACTCTAGCATATGTCATGAGAATAAAAACTAACCAGTACACATGTTTATAAAGTATCAATTGTGAAGTGCGGCTCCAACAGTAGTTCTGGCCTTCTGCATATAGTAAAGACCTCAGGAAAAGAAGTTATACAGGGTAGTTCAGAAAGCATTGATTCCCATACATGTGTATCTCCTCTCCCTCAGCAAATGTTTAATGTTCACATAATTCTCGAAGGGGCTCTATGACATTGCATCTTCCTAAACCTCTCAAGCCTTGTAAATTTTCTTAGCTTCATGACTTTTAGGAAGGCTCCTTTCTATTTCCAATAGATGAGTTAGATACACGGCTGCTTAATGTTGTGAAAGTATAGTAGCAACTTTTATTCCAAAATGCACTGCATCATGGTGCTATAATAGTGTGGAGAAGGCAGAGATCAGAGCCCACCCATTCAGGGCCTCCCACTCAGAGATTTCTAATGCACAAAACTGAAACTATTGTATGAAATAATGCATGGATGATTTGAAGATTAATTCGTAGGATATAGATAAAATTTTACAGTGTAAATTAAAAATTAGTGGATTGATCTGATTTGAATGTCTACCAAATTCCCATGGTAAAGTCAGTGCTGAAGTAGGAGGTACAATCTGATTTGTATTAGTTAAGGTCATTAAGGCAGAGCCTCAGGCTGGGGTTAGTGTTCTTAACAAAAGAGACATCATGATCTTTGATTCTTCCACACACTCCCAGGTGGAAACCTACTCAGGAGATGGCTACCTGCAAATAGGGCAGACTCACAGGAAGAGAGCAGATGCTATCATTTCGGCCTTCAAAGCCTATAGAATTCTGGAACAAATTCTTATTTAAGGGTGTTCTAAAGTAATTTTTTGTTACAGCTTGTAACTTTGTTTTTGCCCATTATTGTGGGTAAGTGAAGGTAATGTTAAGATCAAAGAAGAAATAGATGCAGGGATCCTTGCTTGCTACATGCGTGTAGATAACTGTCTTCATTTTTACCCAACTGAAGACCTGTCCAGGAGGTAATGGTGCTCACATTCAGGATGAACATCCTCTCCTTTCACAATGAAGACAATCCACTTCAGAGATACCTACAGGTCAACCTAATTTATATTATTCTTCTTTAAAACATTCTTTCCATGTAATTTTATCTGGTATCAAGTGACCAACCAATGCTGTACAAGCCTGCACAGAGCAACACAAAGGCTTTTTGAAGAGTTCTGATAATAGTCACAGTTTTAATTGTTTTATAGGCTGTGGACCTAAGATTGTACTAACTATTTTAATCTGGATCAGAACATAGTAGAGTAGGTTCTATTTCATCTTCATTTATAATAGAAGACACTGAGGTGATAATGAGTTTCCACACTTTGCAACACTGTCTCAATATAATACAATTAGCAGTCTCTGGAGTTACATTTGAATGCAGGCTTTCTGGGTGCAAATCTTTGAACTAATATTATATCACCTGTCACTTTGCATCTGCAGAAGCATGTTCCCTGATAAATTTCATTTGTAACCCGTCCCATTTTTTTTGTTTGTTTAGCTTACTCTACTTGATGTCTAGGGTTATATATATCTATCTCCTTGAAATGGAGAAATACATCCAGAAGGTCTGCAAGTGAGAAACACAATCCTCTTCCCCTTGCTTTATGTGCAAATGCACAAATGTACATGTATTATGCAGGCTCCATGGATCACTACAATAATAAACTAAAAAGAGCAAGCATTCACAGTGAAAGATACAAGGGAATCCACATGAAGATTGAAAATCACCTTTTTTGGCATAGGCAGTGTAATAGGCAGGTCCAGCTGGGAGGCCAGGCACGGAGATAGCCAATTGCTATGACACTTAGATACAGGTGATAATGTGAAGAGAAATTGCGTGATCACTTCTCTATTACACCCAAGGAACAAAGACCTTTGAAACAGTCCTAACCCTTCTTTTTTATTAAGACATACATGTGGGGGCTAATGAAAGACCTGAATGAAGACTTAAAAAGTCCATTCCATCATTAAAGTGCACACTGTTGGTTAGAGGACAATACTACATGTACAAAAGGAGCCACAATTGAGGTTCTTCATACCCTCTAAATGAAAGGTAGAATCTTTATAGCCCTATTTTGGAAATCAACTTTACCCTGCATAAATTCTGCCCCCAGCTGTTAAGTGGTAGACCTTTTATAAGGAACACCAGATGTTTCTCAGTGGTTGCGTGTTTGTGTGAGTAAGGACCCATGTGCAGATAGTTATGGAAGCCATAAGTTGATGCTGAGTGCCTTTATCAATCACTCTCTACTTTTGTTTTTGAGATAATGTTTCTCACTAAACCCATAGCCTGTTGATATGGCTGCTGGCAACATTAGCTGGACAGCAAGCTAAGTCCAGGAATCCTGTTTGTCTTCAGGTGCCCAGTAATGTAATTATAGGCATATGCCACTGTGAATGTGTGTAAGTGATAAGGAAATGTGCTGGATAGAGAACAAATGCAGGTTCACATACTTTCTAGACAAGCACTTTACTAATTGAACCACATTCCCAGTCCTATTCAAGGGATATTAGATATTAACTCTACTGTACTTACAGACAGTTGTGAAACACCTAGTGTGGGTGGTGGGGAAAAAAACCTGCAACAATCCCCTGCAAGAACAACAAACAGGCTCATCCACTGGAGCCATGTGTCCTATCCCCATGGTTAAAATTATATTTCTGTGCAGGACTCATAGACAGTTACAAAGGAGTGCTGTAAGAAGGAATATGTGTAACCAGAAAGAATATTGCTAATATGAATTGAGAACTCATGACTTGTCACTGTCTGGTGTGCAAATATGTAGCAACTGACAACCTCCTCTTAATTCATTTAACTCTGAGACATATACTATTATGGTGGAAAAGGACAAGAAGTCCTTGGATGTAAGACCAGGCTTGATCAAGGCAAGGAGCCAAAAACAATATTAGGTCCATCAGGGAAAGGAAGAGATTAATGTTATTTTCAAATACTTCAAAGATGCAGGGTTGTGCTTCCTACCACAACCCTATTTTAAATTGCTTGTTTGGTCATGGAAAAGGCCAGATGGATCTGTGAGAATGACAGGAAATTATTGCAAACTTAATCAGATGGTGTTATTAATTGTAGCTGAGTTTCTGGAAGTTTATCTGTATGCTACCACATCCACATAGCCTCTGGCACCTGTGGTTCAGCTGTTCATCTTGACAATGCTTTTCTAATTTTTAAAAGCAGAAGATGTGATGTGCTTCGGCAAGGGGGGATTGGATGCCTGTAGAAGAACAGCATTGGACCCTTCCAATTCTATGTATAATAAAGTCCAAAAATGTCTTACTTGGTTGATATACAACTGAATATTAAAACAATTAAAGTAATAGCATGAAACTATTTGCATCCAGTGTACAGGAAATAGGATGTACAGCAGATGCCATTGAAAGACACAGGCTAAGGAGGCAACATAAATCCCACAACACATCATGGGCTTGGGAACATTTATAGGGCTCTGTTATCTTTGGATATATCAATTTATCTCTCTAGTACCAGAGAAAAATCACCTCTGTATCTATTTACTAATTGACTCTGAAGACTAAATCAGAAAGGTTGCTGCAACACAAAGGTAGTTCTGGCATTTGTTCCATGGGATACCCCAAACTCAACTCTACTGATGACCTATTAAGGGAGAAAGGTATCAGAGACACATCTACAGAGCTTCAGAGTAGAGAAACATCCCATTTTTGTTTGAAAGGTGTCATTGACCTTAATTTTGAGTGTTAGTAAAGTTGATTAGCAAATCATCAGGCTCCGTACAACTGTTGCTTATATAAGAAAGTATATCTGAGCAAGAAATACTAGAAAAATATTTAAAATGTAGATCTTGTAAAATAAATAGTATTAAAAGGGAGAGGAGGGGAATATGATAGCAACCAAGAAGAGAAAGCAGGTAGGATGTGTCGCATTTGAAAGACAATGAAAGTGGGGAGGATGTAGCATTAGAGTAGTCAACTGGAAGTCCAGCATTGAATTATTCCTGAGCTGTAGAGAATCTCAGGAAACAAATTTTTATTACTCTTCAGCAGTGGGCAGAAATATCTTTATTTGAGTCCTCCTGCTGCGTCTATCCACTATTACGAAACACCGTAAAAATTTTTAGTCTTGGTTCATTCATATAGATCTCAAACACATATCTACTAATGAATGATATGCCTTCTTAGAAATTAAAATGGGTGTAATATCAGGAGAGTTTAATAGTGACAACGTATTTAGCTAATGTATATTCTAGATTAATTTGTATGATGGTAAGGCTATATGACATAATGTATCTCTTCTATCTCTTCTCTCTTCTTTTCTTCCTTCTGTTCTTTTATACAATTACCCATTATTTGGTAGGTGTGGAATAGTCATCGGCAGTGGTACCACTACAATGATTCGGTGTTTTCTACAGACATTAACATGAATTCAACTCCAAATAACACTTCAACTTCAATGTAAGAGTTAGAAGTCACTTTCAGTCTCCATCTGTGCCCAGAGCTAAAGCTGTCTCATAGCTTTCCTTACCCAAACTCTGCCCAGATAGAACTGATCTCCTAGGAATTCCATACTTCTAAAATTACCGGCCCACAGGCCCACAGGAAGACAAGTTTCAGTCAGAGACAGCAAGACCAACTAGCACCAGAGATAACTTCAGACCAATTTCCCTTATTAATATTGATGCAAAAATACTCAATAAAATTGCATTTTTAATACTCAATACTTGCAAACTGATTCCAAGAACACACCAAAAAGATCATTCACCATGATCAAGTGGGCTTAATCCCAGGGATTCAGGAATGGTTCAATGTAGCAAAATACATCAATGTAATCCAGTACATAAACAGACTAAAAGGAAGAAAAACATAGGATTATCTCATTTAATGCTGAGAAGCATTTGACAAAATTTTACATACCTTCATGATAAAAGTGTTGGAAAGATCAGGAATTCAAGGCCCATACCTAAACACAGTAAAAGCAAAATACAGCAAATCAGTGGCCAACATCAACTACATGGATAGAAACTTGAAGTAATCCTACTGAAATCAAGGACTTGACAAGACTCTTCACTCTCTTCCTACTGGCTCAATAGAGTGCTTATATCTTACCCAGAGCAATTAGACACCAATCAAGAGGCCAAAAGGATACAAGATAAAAATAAAGAAATCAAAATATCACTTTGCAGAGACATGATAGTATTTTTATGTGATCCCAAGAATTCTACAAGGGAATGTTTAAACTTGATCAATAGCTTGAACAAAGTTGCTGAATACAAAATCAACTCAAACAAATCAGTAACCTTCCTTTACTGAAAGGATAAACAGGCTGAGAGAGAAATTAGGGAAATGACACCATTCACAATAGTCACAAATAATATAAAATACCTTGATGTGACTCTAACCAAGGAAGTAAAAGATGTGTATGACAAGAACTTCAAGATTCTAAAGAGAGAAATTGGTAAAGATCTCAAAAGATGGAAAAGTCTCCCATGCTGATGGATTGGCAAGATTAATATAGTAAAAATGGCCATCTTGTATAAAGCAATCTAAAGATTCAATGCAATCCCCATAAAACTCATACTCAATTCTTCATAGAGTTAAAAAGAGCAATTTGCAAAATCATTTGGAATCACAACAACAATAACATCAACAAAGGATAACAGAAGCTATTCTCAACAAGAAAAGAACTTCTAGGGGTATCTCTGTACCTGACAACAAGGTGTATTACAGAGCAATGGTGATAAAATCTACAATGAATTGGTAGAGAAACAGACAGGTAGATCAGTGGAATAGAATTGATGACCCAGCAATAAAGCCACACATCTATGGTCACTTGATGTTCAACAAAGCTTCTCTAAAGCAAAGGATAATGTCAAGAGATCAAAATGGCAATCAACAGATTGGGAAAAGATCTTTACCAATCATATATCTGATAGAGGGCTAATATCGAATATATACGAAAATCTCAAAAAATTGAATGCCAGAAAACCAAGTAACCCTACTAAAGATGGGGTACAGGGCTAAACAAAGAATTCTCAAGTGAGGAATATTGAATGGCTGAGAAGCACCTAAAGAAATGTTCAACATCCTTAGTCATCAGAGAAGTGTAAATCAAAACAACCTTGAAATTCCACCTCACTCCAATCAAAATGGCAAAGATCAAAATCTCAGGTCACAGCAGATGCTGGTGAGGATGTAGAGAAAGAGTAACATTCCTCCACTGTTGGTGAGATTCCAAGCTGGTACAACCACTCTGGATTTCAGTCTGGAAATTTCTCAGAAAATTGGACATAGTACTACCTGAGGACCCAGCTATACTACTCCTGAGCATATATACCCAAAAGATTCTCCAATGTTTAATAAGGATGCATGTTTATTTTATGTATGTGAGTACACTGTTGCTCTCTTCAGACACATGAGAAGAGGGCATTGGCTCTCATTACAGATGGCTGTGAAGCTCTATATTGCTGCTGAAAATTGAATTCAGGACCACTGGAAGAGCAGTCAATTCTCTTAACTGGAGAGCTATTCTCCAGCTCTCCTTCCAACTTTTTCATGTCTACCACACTCAGAGATTAATTGCCTCCATTCCATTATTATTATGTTGTATGTATGTATGTGTATGTGTGTTTGTGTGTGTGTGTGTGTGTGTGTGTGTGTGTGTGTGTGTGTGTGTGTATGTATTTATAAATAAACCCAAATCAACAAATGCTGAATCCATTTTTGTTGTTTATATGTATATGCATATATATGGTTTGGGGCTGACTATTTGGGTAGTATGACTGTTTATGGGGGCTATTCCCGGAAGAAGCCAATTCTCTCTCAGCAATCATTTGTTACCTACAAACTTCTGCATTATCGGGTCTATTGATAATGCTATTGTTCAGATGTTATTTATATAAGTTAATTCTAGAAGAAACAATTTTATAAGACTCTCTGGTATTCAGAGTTTTAATATTTTTTCTGCCTTCATTTTGTTGATGTTTCCTGAGCTATAAACTATGATGTAGATGTATTTTCTGGGGCTGGCCTCCTGTGATGTCTTAATTTTTGCATTATGTCCAATTGTGATTTCCTGAGACAGTCTTCATTAGCTGTAAAAGAGAAGCTTCTTTGTGAAGGGGCTGTACTCTTTGCAGTTGCCTACTGTTGTATACTTACATCAGAAGATTGAGATGAGTAATTTAGATGCCTTCACTCAGCAATGTTGAGGTATATGTCAATTTTTATCCAGTGGTGGATAATTAAAACCTCTATTTTATTTCTAGAATGCACCTAAGCTGCATGTGTGAATAATTGCACTTCAACCCTCAGCACACCTGAAAGCATCTTTCTATGTGTGAGTTTTATTCATAGTTCTGAAAAGTTCAGTTCTATCAGGTTGTCTTTTGAGTTGGTTCATCTACATTCATTGACTTCCTGCTCTACTCATATTTCAGGGATCAATGGCTACTGATTTCATAGAATGTGACTCATTGTTAACAAAGTAAATGGAAAGTTATTAGAGTCCTGTTTCCCTGGTACTGTATGAACTTGAAAACTAAACTAATTAACATCAGTTACTTCTTTCCTGTAGTCATGATGTTTATGCCTGGCAGATATATTGAAAACAGATATGGTCATCTCAGTAATTTGAGAAGATTTTGCTCCTTATTTAATGAAGTCACTTGGATATTCTGCTGTTTACAGACTTATTTTTTATTGCAAAGAATTGCTGTGGTTTTAAATACTTGCTTGGCTGAGGTTTAAGGTCAGTCAATACATTTACCAATTTAATAGAAATATAATGTTTTATAATATAACTTCTCAAAAATCATCATTTAAGAATAATTCAAGGACTAATTTTAATACTACATTCAAGACTGGGAGAGGTTTCAGAATACTTCCTGAAGGACTCCCTGATTTTCAATATGCTCTGGATATTAAGAGAATCCATTAAGTTGAATAAAAGTAAGTTAGCTCTCACCTGCTACAATTTCTTCAAAGCCTCACAGTTATGGAAGATTTATTTGTTGAGAAACCCTTCTAGTCAGTTAGTCTCTCACTGGAGGCTACACAATTTTGTCTCAGTTTTTTTTTTTTTTTTTTTTTAGAATCTTATAACTCTTTATTTACTGTCCACTTGTAGACAAAGTCATCCTACAAAATATAGGTAGAGAAACTGCCCTCACCCAGCTTGAGAAATCTCCATTTACCATCTTAACCTATATATGATTGAAAATGCAAATGACTGAAAACTGATACATCATGGAAAAAAACAGATGTGGCGAACTAATTCTGATATATCCCACACCTAAAATGAAGAAACCACCTCAACCCTGAAGGTAATGAATCATACTCATTGTTTTAGTGCATTGGTGCTACTCTGACAAAATATAACTGAAGAGTAATTAATGTTTCATATATTTAATAAAATGCTATAATAATATTCATTTTTCTAGTATTCTTGAAAACATGGAAAGTCTGAACTAAAGGCAGCAGTATGATGGCTCCTGAGGCTTGCATTTGAGGCTGATTTCTTCAGAGAGGAATGATGGTTCCTCATACTGCAGAAGGCAGAAGTGCAGGAGACGGAACTCCTCTCAACTAAATTCTCATCCTGATGGCAAAACAGTATGACTGGGTCTTTACATCTTAATAGCATTACAGTTAGTGTTAAATTTTAATATGTGTTTTGTAAAGATTTACAGCACACTGGATAGCTGTCATTCAAGCAGCTCCCATTCAAGGCAAAGCACTATATTGGGGGTCTATATATACATGTAGTGGGGAAAACAAAACAAATAAGCAAAACAAGCAACAGCAACAATAAGAATACTAAAACCTGTCATTTTTAAGAGAGGACTCAACCTCTGCTCCTTGAAGTCCTAGAGTCACTTCTGTACCCATGATTCATTTATTTCACAAGTCTGACCCATTCATAAGAACAAGCAAGCCCTTGAGGCTCACAGCTTCTCTCCTCCTTGAGATTTTTACGATGCCATATACAGCAATTATCAGCCATCAGTTCTTGTGATTTCTCTGTTCAGTTATTGCTGTCAGATCAATTTCTAAGTGTATCACTGACATTTTACCTCTAGAATAATATTTTTAAGACCTCTTCTGAAGAATTTTGGATTTCTGCTTTCATACAAAGTTTGCCTTTGGTAAACTATTAGTTCAAACTTACCCGTTAGGACAGATAAAGCATTCTTAAGTTTGACCTTCCTAGACACCCTGCTTTCTTATGCTAATATCCATGTGAAAATTACAGATTTGGTGTTTTAAAATTACCCACTTTATTACTATGTATCTTATTTTCATTCTACATTAATTAATAATTTTGTGCTCTGTTTATGAAAAACAGATGGAGAAATTCAGCAAATTTCACAATAGACTTCACAAAGCTATAGATACTAAGTGACAAAGAAGTGAAATAATACCCATCCCATTGCTGAAAATAGATTTAGCATGAACTTCTTTAATACGGATCAAACATATCTAATATGCAATTAGCATTCACAGAATGAGGCAATATCAAGGGTGTTAATTAATCACTGAAAATTTCAAGCATATTGTTTTGTCAGAGTCAGTCCCTGATGTTCTAACTTCTTGATTTGTAGTCCATGTGCTTCCTTTTTGAATTTTTATTTGGCAGATGATTTGCGAATAGAGTGGCTTTCTACACGTATTGGTCAGAAGTACCTTTGTCTTATGTGGGTGGAAGTATACAGAGATCAGTGGACAAATTTACACTGAACCAAAAACCATTTTTTTCTAACAAAGTCTTTTTCTAACAAAGTCTTTAAACCTAGACTTGAATTTGCTCATTGTAGTAGCATGGTGATGATTTTAGTTAAAATACCCAATGAAGGTGAGATACAACCTGTAGAGACCATCTCCAGTAGAGAGGCACAGCCCCCAGTTGAAGGATGGGGCCACCCATGCATTTTAAAATTTTAAACCCAGAAATGTTCCTGTCCAAAGGAAAAAGACTGGTACAGAGACTGAAAGATAAGTCATTCAGAGACTGCCCCATCTAGAGATCCATCTCATCTGCAGACACCAATCCCCTACACTATTGCTGATGCCAAAAAGTACTTGCTGACAGGGGCCTGATATGGCTATTTCCTGAGAGGTTCTACCAGTATGTGACCAAAGCAGATGCAGATATATATAGCCAACCATCGGACTGAGTATGGGGACTCCAATGGGGAAGTTAGGGGGAGAGCTGAAGGAGCTGAAGGAGATTGCAACCCCAACAGAAGCAACAATATCGGCTAACTGGACTATGGAAGAAACTAGGACTCCAGGTACATATGTACCAGAGGATTGTCTTATGTGACATCAATGGGAGGAGATGTAGGGGGATTCTAGAAGGGTAAGATAAGAGTGAGTAAATGGGTGGAGGAGCACTCTAATAGAGGCTAAGGGGAGGGGGAGGGAGTATAAGATGGGGGGTTGGTGGAAGAGTATGGGGAAGGGGCATATCATTTGAAATGTAAATGAATTAAATAATTAATAAAAAGATTATCATTTATTATTTTATGATTAGTAGTATTAGTAATTTTTTTTCTTAAAGGTCTTAACAATCTCTTGATGAAATAAATTTAAGACTTTATACTAGCAAGTTATTAACAGTAATAAGTGTAAAGGTATTTGCTTTGAAAGTTTCATACTTATTACAGAAATTATTTTATATTTTCTACTCCAGAAAAAAGAACCACTATATGCAAATAATAGAAAATACTGAGAAGACCAAACATGATTTGGGTTTGCAGAGGACTTCAGTCTGAGTACAGTAAGAGCAAACATTTAAGTTCAGTTTAGGGTACAAAGAGTGAATGAGAGAATATTATATGTAAAGTCTCTAATTCAATTGGCTAAATGTACATATTAATTTAAAAATAATGTATCTTAGTTTTATTTACAAGTTTGTATATATCTATGCTTTTGTACATATTTGTTCACATACATATAGAGGCCAGAAGAGTCACAGAAAGTTCTGAAGGCTAAGAATTGAACTTGGGTACTCTGAAAGACCACAAAATACCCCATTAGAGACTAAGCTTATAAAGAATCTCTAAATTAATCATGAATATTTCCTTGTAGTCTGTATGATTTGCTTCTCTTCTTGTTGTCACAAAATACCTAACAAAATCAGTTTGAGAGCGACATTTATCAAGGTTCACAGTTTGAGAGCACACTTGGTCACAGCGAAGAAATCAATGCAGGAGAAACTCAGGACAACTGGTCGTCAGGCAACTGTACTGAGGAAGCAAAAATAAATGGAAGCTGGTAATTGCTTTCGCTCTTTTATTCAGCCTGAATTTTCATGGAATGGCTGTCCATGTTTACTGTGGGTGTTTCTGTCTCATTTTACTCAATCTTCATTACAAATGTGTAGAGACTATTGTCACCTCACCTCAGTGATTTTAAAATTCATCCAAGTTGACAATCATTTCCCATTATAAAGCTATAATTTTGCTTTAATGTTCTGCCACAATAGTAGACATTAGTTAACTACCTGTATCTTTATAGGTAGGTTCCTGGTTGGTCTTAGGCATGTATTCTGATTTTATAGAGAATTATTAAGCTGGAAATTTATGAAATAAATTTTCAGATCATATGTATATATACATATATATAAGTATATGAGCGTATTTTTGTCATTTTATATGGGTATGTATACAAATATTGATATATACAATCATTCATGTACACACACAAATAAACACACACACACACACACACCAAAAAAGTTTTATTTGTGTTAAATTTAGGAGAGCATACATTTTTAGGAATGTAAAATCCTATCAGTATTACATTTTTATAGTAACATATATCTGTGGAAAATTATCTGGAAAGCTAATATCCAAGAATGAAGAGGCATGTTACATTGAGATGCAATAAAAAAACCAAGAAAAAGAACAAACTTCCAGAAGTTAGGAAGTTATTGAAGGTATGTTCATACAGCTTTTACTTCAACAACATGAACTGCTTAATTATATCAAATGACTCGTTAATCTTAAGAACATACAAGGAATCTATCCACCACATATTTATAAATAGGAAACCAAGGCAAACTAAAATTGGATTCTTAAAATTCTTCAAATATAATTAAATAATCAGCTAAATTCCTCAAAAACAGAGAACTAAATCACAATGTGCTAGTGGTAATTCTTTTAAATTGTAGACTTGGTGTAAAATGAACCAGAGGCTTAGGAATAGGACTCAAGAGAAAATGACCACACCAAAAGAAAAACAAATAATTAAAATAGAGGTTCATGTCAAGAAGTAAAATATGTCTTCTTTAGTGAGAGTAAGAAGAATAAATAAAATATTCTGGAAAAAAGACAAAAGATTAAACCCAGTGAACAGTGATAAGTAGATTGCTATTAAACATTTGCAGTGGAAAGTACTATACTCCTCAACACAGAGTAGTTGGGTATTAGTACAAAGACTACTAATGAGAAAAAAAAAAAAACATTTGCAGTTTGACAGATAAGAGGAAAAAGAGAAAAATAGAGGGGCAGGGATTGGAGAAAAGCTCATACAGAGACTGCCTCACCAAGGGATCCACCCCATATGCAGCCACTAAACCAAAGCACTATTACTGATGCCAAGTAGTGCTTACTGGCAGGAACATAATATGGATGCCTTCTCAGAGGCTCTACCAGAACCATACTGATACAGAAGAGGATGCTGGCAGATAACCATCAGACTAAACACCAGGAACCCAATGAAGCTCCTTTCAAAATTGGGGGGAGTGGGCTATTTCAGTGAATATTTGAGTGTGTGTGTGTGTGTGTGTGTGTGTGTGTGTGTGTGTGTGTGTGTGCGTGCATGCTCGCCTGTGCATGTTTCACTTAAACAGGATTTAGTGAATGATCCTAGTAGGATCTTGAAAGACAGGAGATCTGAGAGCTACATGGACTATGGGGGCTCAATTCATACAATTTCAAAGGAGAATAATTTTGTAACCTTGGCTACAGACCAGTTTAGTAATATTTTGGCAAAGTCTTTGACTGGCTTATCCCTGTTCCCTAAAAATTTGTTCAATGATAAATTAAAAATTAATACATTAATATCTTGGGTGGGGGAGACTTCAAGACAGCTTAATATTGACTTTGTGGCATTGTTATTTGTGATTACTCTTCTACAGTTCTCTAAGAAGAGCAAGTAGGCAAAATAAAATAAAATTAATAAGTATTTTGTTAAGACAAAATGACTACAACCAAAGTTTGCTCTCCAAGAAATGAGTAGATCAAGATTAGGCCAGACCTACACTGAGGTAAAAACCTCACCTAGTTAAAATTTAAACTTCTAAAAAAATAATAATAACAACAATAAGTCATCATCATCACAATAACAATAATAAATAAAATAAAGCTTAAGCAGTTTTATGCTCCTAAAAAGATACAACAAACAAATCCTCCATAGATATTAACAAAGAGTCCAGATTTCATTCCTCACAGAAAGTCAAATTTTGCAGTGTTGTCCAAATATTGGTTATTCTGGTTATAGTGTCCTGAAGGATACACAAATAATAGATGTGGTTATTTGAATAGGTATGGACCACCATAGACTTGTGTTTGTAAATGCTAGCCTTTTAGCATTTGACACTATTATGAAGAGGTGTGGTATTTTGAAAGAAGGAACAGCTTGAGGAGTAAGTATGTCACATGAAGTCACCTGAGGCAGGCTTTCAGGTCTTATGTGTACACTGTATCCAATATGGAATACAGTTCCCTTCTATTGCCTGCAGACTAAAGTGTAGAAATCTGAGCTCCTCCAGTCTGCTTGCAAGCTGTCATGCTTCCTGTTGTGATGATAATGGACTAACACTTTAAAACTGTAAGCAAGCCACAATTAAATGTTTCCTTTTATAAGAATTGCCATGTTATCTCTTCCTAGCAATGAAACCCTAACTAAGACAATAGGGTTGTGGAATTTTTCTCTGCAATTTAGGATAGCCACAGAAGATAGGCTTTGTGTGGAAGAACAATCCCTGTATGAAGGTTTTGATAGGGTTACAGGCTCCGCAAAGCAATTGCATGAAGCTGTAAAGAGAAGCCTGGGATGCTTAGAGATAGAGACCCTAGATGTTAGCTCCATGGGATATCAAACAAGTCTGGACATATGGGGTGGAATTAGAATAAGAAATGCACCACACCACACACACACACACACACACACACACACACACACACACACACACACAAACACACACACACATATTGCATGCAGCATAGCTGGAAGAGTAGAGCTTTCTAATCACTTTGGACATAATGCTACAAAACGGACAGATTTCCCTGCTAGGTTTTTTTCTTTCTTTGGCTGAATATTTCTTCCATTTAGAAATGGTAATTCATATTATGGGCCATTACATGTATAGAATTTGATTTTAGACTTTACATGAGTTAAAAGATTGTTATGATTCTAAGAATAGACATTTGACTTCAACACGCTGTTGAGACTGAGCAAATATAGGTACTTTTGAAATTGGTCAAAATGTATTTTGTATTATAAAATGACCACATCTCTGGGGGGACCAGGATACTGGTTCTTCATTTGGTGGAACTTTTTGAAAATGATTGGAGGTGTGGCCTTGTTGGATAAATTGTGTCACTCAGATTAGACTTTCAGGGTCAGAAAGACTCTTATCACAACTATTGTGTCTACCTCTGCCTCCAGTTTGCAATACTGAAATATAAGATTTCAGCTCTTCTTGGTGTCAGGATTTTGCCCAACCATCATGGATTCTAACCTGCTGAAAGTAGAAAACCAATTAAACATTTGCTTTTAACAGTTGTCTTTGTCATGTTAGTTTACTACAGCAATTGAAACTTAACTAATTCACCATCCAACATAGCTGTGCAGAAGGAAGATAAAATGTTAAGATAAATATGTAAATTTAATTTATAATATATTGTTCTGTATGATACAGTAACTTTTTAAAATGTGAATCTTCTTTATTATAACTGATATTAGATATTTAATATAAATGTCTTAATGAATAACTTGATTCTAATGTTATTTGGACATTGTAATTGTAGGCTTCAACAACCAAGAAATTGGAAAGGTTCTATAGTCCTCTAAAAATGTGCAAATCATGGATACAGAGTCTGTGCAGGTCCAGGGTTCTACCATTAATGGGAAATACTCTTAGCATTCTCGACATGTGGTCATACATAAGATACATACATCTGAGCTAGTCATTCTGACTATACAAATACCAACACTCCAAATATAAGTAATTAAAGCAAAATTACTATTGCACTATTTTTGAGAAGACTTAAAATTTAAAAAAACAATCTGGAGTAGACCAAATAGATATGAGATTTTTCTGCTTTATGAATCCCAAAAATATCTATCTGTGTCTCTCTGTTTCTCTGTCTCAATATCTCTCTTTGTCTTTGTCTCTCTCCCCTCCCCACACTCTCCCTCTCCCTCTCCCTCCCTCCCTCTCCCTCTTCCTCTCTTTCTCTCTGTCTCTCTGTCTCTCTGTCTCTCTCTCTCTCTTCCTCCCTTCCTCCCTCCCTCCCTCCCTCCCTCTCTCTCTCTCTCTCCCTCCCTCCCTCCCTCCCTCCCTCCCCCCCCTCTCTCTCTCCCTCTACACACACACTCTCATATACATACACACCCCTAATATACTAAACCACAAAAATTCTCATTATGATTTCTAAGCAAAAGTGTAATTATAATGGCTTTTCCTTCGCTTTTTAAAAAAAAAAAAAAAAAAAAAAAAACCAAGATTGTTGGCAGCCAAGTTAGCCATTTATCTCACGTGCTGTGAGGTACATGGATTAATGACTGAATTTCTGTCAAGATGTTCCATAGTGAAATGATTAATGAAGTAATTTATGCTGAAAAAAAAATCCAGCCTGGATCCCACTGGATGGAAAAATGTTGAAATGCTAAAAACCTGGAACAGATAAAAACAATTCAGAAATTATTCTAAAACTGATTTTATGACATTCCCATCTAGAAAAACTGTCTGGTTTACTGCCAGGTCTTCTAATACATGCATTCCCATTAGAAACATCTAGGAAAGGATTGGTGTCTCTGGTAAAATCACAGAGCACTCCAAAGTAAACAAGAGTCCTAACAGTGATTCTTCCATCAAAACTCTGAATGTTCCTGGGGAACAGGAGGACTCTCTACATATCTGTTCTGAGAAGTAGCTCCACTGGGAAGTGTTCAGCGTGTCCAGGGTCTTGGGGTTTATAGAGATGATCATCAGTTCCATAGCATGAGAACAACAGAGGTAATTGAGGCCCTTCCACACATATGCTAGCATTTTCTAAATTAATTAGTGATTAATTTAATCATTATAGAAAACATTAAAATTCAATTATTTTTTACTTTATATAAATATTAGGCAAAATATATGTGAAATGCCAGCAAGCAAATTATAGTAACCTACGAAAATAACATATGCATTCCTCCCTAAATAGCAACACTAGCATCATGTGCAGAAGAGAAGCTTGATCTTGGCTTGTGTTGTTTTTTTTTTTTTTTTAATATGAAAAAAGTATATTTATTATAAGTGTAATTTCTAGTCAAAGAACTATATATTTATACAGCCTATTTAAGAAGCAGAATAACTTACTTAAAAAGTATAACAGAAAATAAACCTATTTGATAGGGAGAATGACTTTATGTATCTACATTAACCAACGACTTCAGACAGTCTGTGAGTTGTTTCTGGGACAGTCCGAGCCTCTGGGGTTAGCATCCCACTATCAGTGACTGCATATTATGTCTGTTCTTTTGTGATTGGGTTATCTCACTCAGGATGATATTCTCTAGATGCAACCATTTTCTTAAGAATTTGTTTAAGTTATTGTTTCTGATAGTTGAGTAGTATTCCATTGTTTAATGTACCACAATTTTTGTATCCATTCATCTACTGAAGGACATCTGGTTCGATCCAGTTTCTGGCTATTATAAACAGAGCTGCTATGAACATTGTGGTACATGTATCTTTGTTGTATATTGGAGTGTCTCTGAGGTATATGCCCAGAAGTAGAATAGCTGGATCTCCAGGTAGTATTATGTCCAATATTCAGAGTAATCGCCAGACTGATTTCCAGGCTGGTTGTATTAGTTTAAAACTCCATAAAGAGAGGAGAAGTGTTCCTCTTTCTCTACAACCTTGTTAGTATCTGCTGTCATCTGAGATTTGGATCTTGGCCAGTCTGACTGGTGTGAGGTGGAATCTCACAGTTCTTTTGATTTGCATTTCCCTGATGGCTAAGGATGTTGAGCACTTCCTTAGATGTTTCTCAGCTATTCGATATTCCTCAGTTGAGAACGTTTTGTTTAGCTCTGTACCCAATTTTTTAATAGGGTTCTTTGGTTCTCTGGCATCTAGCTTCTTGAGTTCTTTGTATACCTTGCATATTAGGCCTCTATCTGATGTGGAGTTGGTAAAGATCTTTTTCCATTCTGTTGGTTGCCATTTTGTTTTCTTGACAGTGCCCTAAACCTTACAGAAACTTTGCAATTTTATTAAGTCCCATTTGTTAAACTTTGACCTAAGAGCATGAGCCATTGGTGTTTTGTTCAGAAATTTTTCTACTGTGCCTATGTGTTTTAGGTTTTCCCTACTTACTCATCTAATAGTTTCAGTGTACCTGGTTTAATGTGGAGATCTTTGATCCACTTACACTTGAACTTTGTACAAGGAGATATGAAAGGGTCTATTTTCATTCTTCTGCATGCTGAGTGCCAGTTGGACCAACAGCATTTGTTGAATAGGCTGTCCTTTTCCCATTGAATGTTTACAGCACCTTTGTCAAAAATCAGGTGACCATATAGGTGAGAGCTCATTTCTGGATCTTCTATTCTATTCCATTGATCCACGTGCCTATTTCTGAACCAGTACCATGCAGTTTTCAGCACAATTGCCTTGTAATATAGCTTGAGGTCAGGGATAGTGATTCCCACAGATGTTTCCTTGTTGTTGAGGATGGATTTTGCTATTCTAGGTCTTTTGTTATTCCAGATGAAATTGTACATGATCTTTCCAACTCAATGAAGAAGTACTGGGTTGGAATTTTGATGGAGATTGCATTGAATCTGTAGATTGCTTTTGGTAGGATGGCCATTTTTAAAATGTTCATCCTTCCAATCCATGAGCATGGGAGATCTTTCCATTTTCTGAGATCTTCCTCAATTTCCTTCTTTAGAGGTTTGAAGTTCTTGTCATAAAGGTCCTTCACTTACTTAGTTAGATTCACACCAAGGAATTTTTGTAACTATTGTGAAGGGAATCTTTTCCCTATTTTCTTTCTCCACATGGTTGTCCTTTGAATATAGGAAGGCTACTGATTTGTTTGAGTTAATTTTATATCCAGGTTCTTTGCTGAACTTGATTATCAGCTGTAGGAGTTCTCTGGTGGAATTTCTGTGGTCACTTAAGTACACAATCATGTCATTGGAAAAGAGTGATGTTTTTACTTCTTTCTTTCCGATTTGTATTCACTTGATCCTCTTTTGCTGTCTAATTGCTCCAGCCAGGACTTCCAGTACTATGTTGAATAGGTAGGGGGAGAGTGGGCAGCCTTGTCGAGTTCCTGATTTTAGAGGGATTGCTTCAAGTTTCCCACCATTAAGTTTGATGTTTGCTGTTGGTTTGTTGTACATTGCTTTTATTTTGTTTAGTTATGGACCTTGGATTCCTGTTCTTTCAAGGACTTTTAAATGAAGGAGTGTTGAATTTTGTCAAATGCTTTCTCAGCATCTACTGAGATGACCTTGTAATTTTGTACTTTGAGTTTGTTAATATGGTGGATTACATTGATGAATTTCCTTATACTAAACCATCCCTTAATCTCAAAAATGAAGCCTACTTGGTCATGGTGAATGATTGTTTTGATTGTGTATGCAAGGATTTTGTTGAGTATTTTTTGCATTAATGTTTATAAGTGAGATTGGTCTGAAGTTCTCTTTCCTTGTAGTGTCTTTGTGTGGTTTAGGAACGACGGTTATTGTAGCCTCAAAAAATGAGTTAGGTGGTATTCCACCTGATTCTCTCTTGTAAAATATTTTGGAGAATATTTTTGGTATGTCCGCAATAAATGTCCCATAACATTTTGCACTGAACCCATCTGGACCTGGGCTTTTTTAGTTTGGGAGGATTTTGTTGACTTCTTTTATTTAATTAGTTGTTATGGGATTATTTTGATGGTTTACCTGGTCCTGGTTTAACTTTAGGATCTTGTATCAGTCTAGGAATTCATCCATTTCCTCCAGATTTTCCAACTTTGTGGAGTATAAGTTTTTGTAGTAGGATCTGATGATTTCTTGAATTTCCTCAGTTTCAGTTGTTATGTCTCCACTTTCCTTTCCTATTTTATTAATTTGTATACTCTCTCTTTGTCCTCTAGTTAGTCTGGCTATGAGTTTATCAATCTTGTTAATTTTCTCAAACAACCAGCTCTTGGTTTTGTTGATTCTTTTGATGGTTCTTTTTGGTTCTATTTGGTTTATTTCTGCACTAAGTTGGACCATTTCTTGCTGTCTACTCCTCTTGGGTGTATCTGCTTCCTCTTGTTCTAGAGCTTTTAGCTGGATGCATGTATCTTTGTTGTATTTTGGAGCGTCTCTAGGGTAAATGGCCAGAAGTGGAATAACTGGGTCTTCAGGTAGTACTATGTCCATTTTTCTGAGGAACTGCCAGAATGATTTCCAGAGTGGTTTTATCAGTTCACAGCCCCACCAATAGTGGAGAAATGTTCCGCTTTCTCCACATACTCGCCAGCATCTGTTGTCATCTGAGTTTTGGACCTTGGCCAATCTGACTGGTATGAGGTGGAATCTCAGGGTTGTTTGTATTTGCATTTCCCTGATGGCTAAGGATGTTGAGTACTTCCTTAGATGTTTCTCAGCCATTTGATATTTCTCGATTGAGAACCTTTTGTTTAAGTCTATACCCCATTTTTAATAGAGTTTTTAAATTCTCTGGTGTCTAGCTTTTTGAGTTCTTTGTATACCTTGGATATTAGGCCTCTATCTGATGTGGAGTTGGTAAAGATCTTTTCCTACTCTGTTGGCTGCTATTTTGTTATCTTGACAGTGTCTTTAGCCTTACAGAATCTTTGCAATATCATTAAGTCCCATTTTTCATTCTTTGACCTTAGAGCTGGAGCCATTGATGTTCTGTTCAGGAAACTTTCTCCTGTGCCAATGAGTTCTAAGGTTTTCCCCACTTTCTCATCTAATAGTTTCAGTGTATCTGGTTTAATGTGGAGACTTTGATCCACTTACACTTGAACTTTGTACAAGGAGATATGAAAGGGTCTATTTTCATTCTTCTGCATGCTGAGTGCCAGTTGGACCAACAGCATTTGTTGAATAGGCTGTTCTTTTTTCATTGAATGTTTACAGTTCCTTTGTCAAAAATCAGGTGACCATATTGGTGAGTGCTCATTTCTGGATCTTCTATTCTATTCCATTGATCCATGTGCCTATTTCTGTACCAGTACCATGCAGTTTTCAACAATATTGCCTAGATATTTCAACCGTGCTGTCAGGTTTCTAGTGTATGCTCTCTGCTTTTTCTTTTTAGAAACACTCAGAGCTATGAGTTTTCCTCTTAGTACTGCTTTCATTGAATCCCATACATTTGAGTATGTCATGTTTTCATTTTTATTGAATTCAAGAAAATCGTTAATTTCTTTCTTTAGTTCTTCTTTGATCCTGCTATCATTTATTAGAGCATTGTTTAGTTTCCATGTATATATGGCCTTTTTGTTGTCTTTGTTGTTATTAAAGACCAGCCTTTGACAATGGTGATCTGAAAGGATGCTTGGGAGTATTTCGATCTTCTTGTATTGACTGAGGCTCATTCTGTGTCCAATTATGTGGTCAATTATAGAGAAGGTGCCCTGAGGTGAGGAGAAGAAGGTGTATTCTTTTGTTTTAGGATGATATGTTCTATAGATATTTTTTAATTCCATTTGGTTCATAGTGTCTGTTAGCTTTACACTGTCCTTGTTCAGTTTCTGTTTCCATGATCTGTCCATTGGTGAGAGTGGCGTATTAAAGTCTCCCACTATTATTGTGTGGGATAAAATGTATTTTTTGTGCTTTAGTAGGGTTTCTTTTATGAATATCGGTGCTTTTGTATTTGGAGCAAATATATTAAGAATTGAGAGTTCCTCCTAACAGATTTCTTTTGTAATGAGTAGAAAGTGTCCTTCCTTGTCTTTTTTCATAACTTTTGGCTGAAAATCTACTTTATTCAATATTAGAATGGCCACTCCAGCTTGCTTCTTTGGGCCATTTGCTTGGAATATATTTTCCCAACCTTTTATTCTGAGATAGTGTCTATCTTTGTCTCTGAGATGAGTTTCCTGTATGCAGAAAAATGCTGGGTTTTGTTTATGTATCCAGTTTGATAGCCTATTTCTTTTTATTGGGTAGTTGAGTCCATTTATGTTTATAGATATCAAGGAATAGTGGTTTCTGTTTTCTGCTATTGTTGCTTTGGTAGGTTGAATTATGCCATTGTGTCTTTCTACTTTTGGTTTTCTTGCTTAGGAGTTTTCTTGTTTTTACTAGGATATAGTTCCCCTCATTGTATTGGGTTTTCTACATATAATTCGTTGTAGTGCTGGTTTTGTGGTCATATATTGTGTGAATTTAGTTTTGTCTTGTAATATCTTTGTCTCTCCATCTATAGTGATTGATAGTTTTGCTCGGTATATCAGCTTGGGCTGGCACTTGTGCTCTCTTAAGGTTTGCATCATGTCTGTCCAGGCTCTTCTAGCTTTCATAGTCTCTATTGAGAAATCAGGTGTGATTCTGATTGGTCTGCCTTTATATGTTACATGACCTTTTTCCCTTACTGCTTTCAGTATTCTTTCTCTGCTTTGGGCACTTGGATTTTTGACTGTTATTTGTCTGGAGGAATTTCTTTTCTGGTCCAACCGATTTGGAGTTCTTTAGGCTTCTTTTATGCTTGTGGTCATCTCATTTTTACAGGTAGGGAAGTTTTTTTTTTCCAAAATTTTCTTGAAGATATTTACTGTGCCTCTTAATTAATATTCTTCGCCCTCTTCTACTTTCTTTAGGTTTGGTCTTATCATTGTGTCTTGGATCTCCTGCACATTTTGGATTAGAAGATTTTTGGTTTTTGCATGTTCTCTGACTGTTTTGTCTATGTTTTCAATGTTGTCTTCAGCCCCCGAGATTCTCTCTTCCATCTCTTGTAGTCTGTAGGAAATATTTCTATCTGTGACTCTTGATTTCTTTTTTAGGATTTCTACCTCTATGGTTGTCTTTTTAGTGTTTTCTTTATTGTGTCCATTTTCATTTTAAATTCCTTCTTCCATTCCTTCATCTCTTTGGTTATGTTTTCTTCTAGTTTTTTGAGTTCTTTGAGTGTTTTTCTTGTTTCTTCTTTAAAAGCTTTTCATTCTTTATGCTTTTCCTCCCGTTCTTGTTTAAGGATCGCTATCATCATCTTGATTTAAGATTTCGTGTCTGAGTCTTCTTTTTCTGGAGTGTTTGGCATTCCGCTATTTGTTGTGATGGGAGAACTGGGTTCTAGTGTTTCCAGGTTGTCTTGGTTTCCCTGGGGTTCATTCTTTTGCTTTCCTCTTGCCATTTTATTGTCAGTGATTGGTTCTCACCTTTCTCTTGTACCTGTCCTGTGTCCCTGAATCTCTGCTGTTCCTGGTGGCAGATGGTCCAAGGGTCTGTTGTGCACCCCAAATGCTGCCAACTAGGAACAGAAAGTCCAATTCTGCCAGGTTCCTGGGTCCCTGGATCAAGCTGGGCAGGCACACACTTTCTGCGTTCTCTGCTGAGATGTCTCTGCCCCCTGGCTAGTCAGAATCTTTTTTTACCAGGTTTTCGCCAGTCCTGTGTGTCTGGGTCTCTGCTCTTCCTGGTGGCGGATGTTCTGAGTACCTGTTGTGCACCCCGGAAGCTGCCAGCTGGGAACAGAGTGCCCAATGCCGCTGGGTTCCTGTATCCCTTTATTAAGCCGGGCAGGTGCACACTTTAAGCGTGCTCTGCTGAGATCTCTATAATTTGAATTTAAAACATCCCCCAATGGGAAGACATTAGAAACTCCAGATGGTTTCACTGTGTTGTGAGTTGCTGAAATGAATGCCTAACTGGAATAGTTAAGTCACTGAAAGCAGTGAGTTGTTAGGGGCCACTTTGGGTATCTTGTCACTGACTTGTTCTGTCTTACTTTTCTTCTTGTCCAATATACGCGAAAAAAAAATCTCTTCCCATTTGCTTGTAAACCATACTTTTTCTGCTTTGATATCAGCTTATCACAAGAAAAAAAAACTACTTAGATCATGTTGTGAAGTATTTTTGTTATAAAACCAATGCTCCTCAAAAACAATGTTTTAGTATGTATATAATGTGCATCATAAGCATGCTCATGTTTACATATGTGTGAGTCCATGTGTCTGCGTATCTACAGGAGCAAGAGTGGAGATCAGTGTTGATCTTTGTTGTCTCCCTTGATATATCTTCATCTTAAGTATTGAAGGAATATTTGGCAATATATCTGACACAAATCTATATAATAAATATTTAACTACTAATCTAACCAAAATCATTAAATTTATCTGGTTCTATCACTTGTTTAAAAAATAAATTGCATAATACTCTTTGGATATTAACTCTTTAGATCTGTCTTGGTTAGCTGAACCTTCATATCTTCGACCAAGATAGGAATAGGAGGGTATGTACCCTAGTCTTAAATAATATACCTAGTATGGCTTGGGCATATTTAGTTTCTAGACTCAGCAGAAGAAAAAGAAATTTTAAAAAATGGGTGATAAATCTAAAAAGCTTTTAAAATTAATTGATATTAAAGCAGAGTATTTACAAAGCTTGAATCACTCTCTAAAACCCCAGATCATGTATAATTTGCTTCCAGAAGAGAGATGCCATCCATCAGAATTCCTGCAGAATCAATATTGCCACACCAAAGGTTACATTGGACAATAACTGAAACTTGCTTGTCTTCCTCAATACCTGTGCTGGCTAAGCCAAGACTCTGGATCCTGCTTCCTAATTACCTAATTGCTCTCCAACAGATGGACCACTGCCTTCATATACCCTCAGTGTAGTTCCTGCTGGAGTGGACACATCACCCTGTGTACTTCAATAGGAACTGTTACATTATGTTGTATCCTGAGGTGAGGGAGATGTGACTCTGCCTTATAAATCCATGTGGAATGTCACTATGCTGCAAGAGACTGTCCAGTTGTGCATCACAGCTTCAGAGCAATGTCCATGCATTGTCAGTCAACAGAAGACATTGGTATATGGTAGGGGAAGGTCCACCAAATATACACAGCAAGGTTTCTATGGACTCACTGTACCAGTTACTAGGAACAGGCATTTCCCTCATACATCTCTCAACTTTCCAAGTATAGGTCTGTTTGTAGATGGCAAGGGCAAGTATTGATTTCTTCCATGGCAATGTCAGGCATTGATCCAACCTTTTGCATCAACCAATGTCTTCAGTTCTTGTCTGGCTTCTCCTGGATACAGACAGTTCAGTTTATGCTTCCCCAATAAGAAACAGTTGTTCTTATGTTTGTAAACAGGGTCTCAGAAGTTTCTTTTTCCTATCTGTAAATTTTCATGGTGGGTGTTCATTGTGTTGAAAGTGTTTACCTGTGCCATAATCTGGTCTATCTAAAGATCCCGCATATTGGTTTCTTTCTCTTCTTTTAAGTAAACAGAATTTGTAATTTTAGTAATGAAGGGAATAGGATTTTGCTCAATCATCTAACTTTCCCCCTGATTTCTTGTTTGGGAAGCACTATTCATGTTTAAATAGCACTCGTTCTATCTCAATCTTTGATAATTAACTATCTTTTGTTAGCTGTTCCAAAAGACAAGTTATCTATCTGAAAATGAAGGATTCAATTATGTTTTGATTCCCAGCTTTGAAATAAGCATTGTAAATACTTACAAATTAGACAGTTGCTTTCTGTATTGGGAAATAAGTATACAGAAACCCACTCAACAAATTTAACTCTTAAGAAATTCACAAAATGGAAACTAAGGTTAGACAATATAAGTCATGTGCTTTTCATTAGTAGAATATATAATCAAAAGGTTACAGGAAATGTAATGGGGAATTCTAAATCTTTTGAAATTTAGAAATACTTGTCAACATAAGTCAAATATCAGATACATCTCTTCTTTAATTTCTTTTACACAAACATAGAGCATATACTAAAAATATAACATTTTTTTGCATTTAGTTTTCTAATGTTATCTAGATTGGTCATATACTTATAAAGAGGCACATGTCTTTTTAGCATTTCTCTGTTAAACATAACTTTTTTGAGTCACAGATTTGATTTATTGAGGGTATTCATCCTTCACCTTAATCATTACAAACAGACCTCCTAGAGGGTGTTTCCAAACTTACCCTCCTCCACGCCCCTCATATCCCCCTCATCACACCCACACTCAGCATCTTCCTTCCCTGGGGCATCAAGTGTCTACAGGAGTAAGGACATCCTCTCACATTGAGGCCAGACAAGGCAGTCCTTTGCTATATTTGTGCTGGACCCATGGACCAGCCTATGTGTTTTCTTGGTTTTACCTAATTTGTTCTTCTGTTTCATGCATGACTTCTGGACAGCCTGTGCATTAACAAGTCTGCTTTGTCTCTTTTAATTTGACTTAATTCTTTTTAATGGATCGGGGGCATTTGAGTTACAACTTATAGAATATCATACTATTCGATATCTACCTTTTGCATATCAGGAGTAGCACAGGGTTTTTTATTATTTAAAAAATGAACAGAAACAAATTTCAATTTCATAAAATTATAGAAATGTGCATCTTGCCAGCATTATCTATGGTGCTCAATGCTGACAGTCTGAATGAAGGGTCTTGTTTCTAGATGTACTAATTGGAAAAAATGATAATATGCAGCCACATTTAAAACATGGAAGTTCATGTTCCTGCTCACTGATGGCTATCTACATAATATATTTAGTATTATTTATATAAGGTATTTGAAGGATCTTCTTCATAATAATAAATCCAATAATCTATCTCCTTTGTAGTTTAGATATCCAATAGTATGTCTTTGGATTTATTGATAAAGGTGATATAACTTTAGTTGTTAGAAATTCTTTCAATTAGCTTTTGTTAATTTTAGTTTATTCCCCAATAAGGACATGTTTTTAATATTCCATGTACTTTCTGACATCAAAATACATCGTGGATTCATCCTAAACAGTTCTTGCTCCAGTCTTAGAAACTCAGATGTTTCTTCCAGGAGGCATAATTTATTTTATTGAAAATATTAAAAACCAAAATTGTCCTGTTAGATTGTTTATTACCATGAGGTTATTTATCATGGTTTTGTGGCTCTGTCTTCTGACAAAGGAAAAATTGTTCTGTGTATACAATACAACAATAAACTTACCCATATAAAATGGTTTATGTGTAATCATTTGTGTTCTTGATAATCCAAAGATGAGTCCTTCCTAATGTCTCCAACTCACTCCAACTCAGCTTCTAATGATTCAGATTGATTTAAATTCCAACAATTCAAACAAATCTTAAATGAATTAGTTTTATTTTATCAAATAATTTCAAAAAAATTCTTACATGATTTGTATCTCTATTCTACAGCTATAGGCTGAAAAATGGATTTGAACACATCCTAGTTTTATAGAGTAGCAAATTATTGAATAAAATTTTCTTTGCACCTGTGTTAACTTAGTCTGAGGGTGATGATGATGATAATGATGACTGATTCTATACACAGTTTGAATATAAGGTCCATGTAATTATTAAGTCCTTGCACAAGGTTTCTGGCAGTCTTAAGTTTAGGGCCATGATAAAATGTTTTTGACCCTTGGGTATAAAGACTTGATGTAAGAATAGAGAGATGCAGAGTTCTTCATGTTGTATTTACACTTGTAAGCTATCTTTTAGATTCCTTTGAGCAGTGATGAGGTTCTGGGTCTCTAGTGAAGGAAGCTGGCATTAATCTAAAAGCATACTGTTGACATTTCTACTAAATATTTTGACAGGAGATACTTTCCTGTACATAATCTATGTAATTAGGCCCTGTGCACATGGGAATTGCTGGTATCTGGTCTACTGTCCCTGCTTAGGATTGCCTGTACTGATATGTATGAAAAACCATTGTGATATTATAGAATAGGCATTGTGCAATTAAATAATGTGATATTCATTTATGTGTGTGCATTATAACATGATTAAAATTTTCTCCTGTTTTGATCTCCTTATTTTTTAAGTCCAAAGTTGGATTTTCCTATATGTTTTATTATCAAATATATGATTTTCATCTTTGGTATCCTCAAGCCAAAATTTAAGCGAAACAGTCCTATATAAATAACCCAATTGAGAAGCCTTCAAAATCTGTATATGTATCCACTTTTTAAAAAATAAAGTTGTAAGAGAGGGAAAAAAAGCCCAAATCTGGTCACCCCTTCTCTGGATGTAGGCCACCCCAGTACACTGGACCAATAAAACTTTTGCTTTTGCATCGATCCCCAATCTCTTGTTTCATTCATTGGGAACCTCAAAGAGATAAGACTCGATTTGGGTCTTACCTTTGATGTATTGGCTAGGAAGAATTGAGACTCCCAAAAGAGACACAAGAGACCAGTGAACGGAGGACACAGGAGGCCTCAATAGGCCTCAAGATCAAGTACAGCACAGCGCAGTTATATTGTCTTGTGTTATTGTCTGTCTTTCTCTTGTTCTCGGTTTTGGTTTGGTGGAAAGTGTCTGCATGTTGTGACCATAAGGAGTCTGAAGGATGCTTCAGGCCCCATTTGGAACCTGTTTGATTTTGGCCAGCAGGAGATGGGAAGTCGTCTGTCTGACTCTGTGTCAGCATTTCCTGGCAGAGCAGCCTATTTATCTGTTTTCTGTGTCTGTGGCAGGGGCAACGTTTCGGCTTGTTTGCGAATATCTGTGAATCTTGTGACCAGTCAATATGGTAGCCAGTAAGTGAAGGGATAGATATGCCTGTGCCTTAACATCGTGGCCATGAAGAATCTGGAGGAGGATTCAGATTCTCTGGGGAAATTCAAGTGGAACTCCACTGGTTGGTACTGGAGGCTAAGGATTGTGAGAATTGCAACCCAGCCTGTTGTATCCATGGGAGGGACACTCAGGATTTTTGTTTCTGTTCCTGTTGTGTCTGTGTGGACTTAGACGGACGTTAGTTTTGTTTCTGTTTCTGTTTTGTGTGCATGCAAGAACTCGGACTGACATTTTGTTTCCGGTGTGTGTGTGTATGTGTGTGTATGTGTGTGTGTGTGTGTATGTGTATGTGTGTGTGTTTGTGTGTGCATGTGTGTGTGTGGACTTGGACTGACTGACGTTATTTTTAGATATGAGACAGAGCAACTCTACCCCTTTAAGTTTAAGCTTAGATAAGTGGAGTGATGTTAAGAAGGGCATTTTCAGTCCAGGGGCAGGCAGACACCCTGATCAAATTCCTTACATCTTGGTCTGGAAGAATCTGGTGTCAGACCCACCTCCATGGATCCAGCCCTTTATGTCTTCTCCTTCAACCCAGATCCTCACTTTACAAGATGCTATCTAAGAAATTGATTCTACAGGACTCTTCCTCCTGTGACCTCTTTCTCCTACAGCCCCCCCTTTTCTGATAATCCTAGGAGCTTCACTGACCTTTTAGATTCTGTTTTGTTCACCCATCAGCTTATCTAGGATGATTGCCAGCATCTTTTACAGATTCCCTTTACCATCGTATTGTTCTAGAGGCCAGAAAGAACATCCCCAGGGCAAATGGGATTCCCACTCAGAACCCTGCTGACGTAGGCAAGGGATTTCCTCTCCAAAGACAAGACTAGATTATGACTCTCCTGAAGGTAGGCAGCACCTGACAATCTTATCACCAGGCTCCATGGGGAATGCTGTATGAACCACCAGTTTAACAAAGGTACATGAGGTTAAGCAGGGGCTAGACAAGTGACTATGCCTTTTATAGTCCAGTAATGGTGTCAGGATAAAAGCTTCAAAAGCTAAAGAGACTATAAGATATGTTGTTGTGGGATTTAGTGCAGGTTGTTAAGTAAGTTTAGCATAATAGGGAGGCAGATGAGAAGAAGGAGCAAGGAAAGAAAAATGAAAAAGGTGAAAGATAGACAGAGTTGGGGGAAGCAGGAAAGGAATTTACAGAAGATCCTGGCCACAGTAGTGAGGGACAGAGAATTAAGAACCAAGTCTGGCACTAACAAAGAGCCTCTCAACTAGGATCAATGTGCTAACTGTAAAGAGAAAGGCCACTGGGCCAGCGATTGTCCCCCCCCCAAAAAAAAAGAAAAGGGGATCCCAACAAGGGAACCCCTAGACCCGTGGCCCCAAAGTTTTGACCACACAAGAAAACAGCTAATAAGAGGGACAGGATTCAGACCCCTCCCCGAGTCCAGAGAACAGTGTAACCTTGAAAGTGAAAGAGAAACCTATCCAGTTCCTTGTAAACTCAGGGAATCAGTCCTCTGTCCTCTATGAACTGAGGGATCCATGTCAAACAAAAAGTTTTTAGGTACACGGGGCTACCAACACCAAACAATATTCATTGGACTACCCGAATATCTGTGGATCTTGGAGTGGGCTGGGTATCCCACTCATTCATACTAATGTCAGACTATCCCTGCCCCTTGTTGGGGAGCGACCTCCTGACTAAGATGGGGGCATGGATATACTTTTACCCTGATGGACCACAGGTTAGAGGGCCAAAAGTCAAGCCCATGCAGGTCCTAACCATCCAGTTGGAGGACAAGTGTCAATTCTTTGAGCTGCATGAGTATCCACAAGCCTGGCCAGAAACTTCAGGAATGGGGGAGGCTAAGAACCAGACCCTCTGTCCATATAGAACTGAAAGACCCAGGCTAGCCCAATAGTAGTGTGTCAGTATACCATGTCAAAGGAGGCATGAGACAGGATCACACCACACATCATCTGGCTACTCCAACTCAGGGTTCTACTTAAGTACCAATCAGCCAGAAACACACCTTTCCTACTGGTGTGGAAACCTAGAACCAACAACTACTGCTAATCCAAAATTTCTGAGAGGTAAACAAATGGGGGGCAGATCCCTACCTCATGGTACCTAGCCCCTATAACCTGTTGAGCCCATTTCCCCCAACCAGAACCTGGTATACAGTACTGGACTTGAAGCAAATGCATTAGTGGATTTATCTAGTGGTCGACAAACTTGCATGGACCATCTAGGGGTCAAATTTCTTTGTGCCAGATTTAAGGTGTCTAGTAGGACAAATAGGAGATAACTGTGTGCCATACCATGAGGTAAAAAATATGTAGAATTTAGGTAGAAATAGGAAAAGACTGAGGGGAATAGATCTGGGGTTTACTGGAAAGTGGACTTTATCGAGATTAAGCCAGTATGGACATAAGTATCTATTAGTCTTTGTAGATACCTTTTCTGAGTGGGTGAAAGCGTCTCAACAGAGAAAAACTGCCGAAGTGGTAGCTAAGAAGATTCTAGAATAGATCTTCCCTAGGTTTGGCACCTCTAAGTTAATTGGATCAGATAATGGGCCAGCTTTTGTTGCCCAGGGAAATCAGATATTAGCTCGTTTTTTGGGGACCAATTGGTAAACTCAATTGAACTTGGAGACTGGTCCAGACTGGGTGGTGCTCCTTTCTTTAGTGCCTATTGAGATTAGGAACACTCCCTTCTGCTTCAGCTTGATCCCCTTTGAGAAACTATATGGGATCCCTGCTCTCTCATTCTATTGGGGGATGTTCCTGAACTGACTTGCCATAATGATAGTGATTTATACATCAGAGTTAAGGCTCTGCAGACAATTCAAAAAGAAGTCTGGGCTCCGTTGGCCATGGCCTATGTTCCAGGTACACTGGAGACTGCTCACCCTTTCCAAATTGGAGATTCAATCTATGTGAGACATCATCAGACCCTGACCATCAAACCACATTGGAAGGGACCATACCTGGTTTTGCAGACTACGCCAACGGCAGTGAAGGTGGACGGGATTGCAGCCTGGACACACGCCTCCCATGTAAAACCTGTGCCAGCACCTGAGCCATCTGACATCTCCAGTTGGAGAATCAAAAAGACCAACAACCCCCTAAAAATCAAGATATCCTGAGCACCATGATCTGGCTACTAGTTTGTCTGTGGCTGACGGAGGACATCTCTAAGAACTGTCTCTAAGTGTGTCCTTGGAGGAGTTTGAATTTGGAGGCAAAAATCTGTTAAATTTTATTTTTGACACCTTCAAGAATATTAACAAGGCCTTGGGATGCAAGTAGAAATTTTAAAGAAGGAACCTATGTAGAAGGGCACATGAGAACTGGAGAGGAGTGGGAATCCCATCTCTGTGGCTCTAAATGTGTAGTATTCTGAATATAGCTGTTTCATTAATGCATCTGGAGTTTGAGAAGCTCATATGCAACAACAACAACAACAGCTACGGCAGCAGCAACTTGTAAATTCTTGATCATCCTTTGCTCCTCCATGAATCACCTCACACCAGAGGCCTGGAATAATGGTCACTGATCACTTTCCCTGACTACTGAGTTTTCCATTTGCAGTGAACTTTGTAAAATCCTAGAACAGGAAAGGACATAGGGTATTTCCTATTTGAGAAGAACTGCTATTGTCTTTTGGTATCCTTTGAATGTACATTAATATTTCTTGGGGATAATGCTATGAATTTGTGTGGCTAGAGTGAAGGATGTTCAAAATAAACAGCCATGTATTTGGCACTACAACTCTGAAAAAAAAAAAATAAAGAAGCACAAACCTTAGCATATAACTCAAAGGAAATACTGTAACCCTTTTTTTGTGGTGTATTTGTTTTTATTCATTGTAGGCACAACTTATTTCTACTTTGAGGATTGTTTTCCATCTACAAAAATTAAAAACAATAGTCATTTTATATCTATGAAGCCCTTATACTTTGTAACTTGGAAAAAGCCGTCTGTACCATATTCAACAAATATCTGTTAGATTATGTGCTAATGACAGTCAGCAAAATATAATATATCCTAATGGTATATATCTTAATATGATATATCCTCATGGTATTATTCTCAAAACCTCTGAGATGAATAAATGTCTTCCTACAAGTTCTCCATGAGTTCTCTGGCCTCGTGGCTCTTCCTTCCTACACTGTTGGTGTTATACAACCATAGCACTTAAATGCTACCCAGTAGCTTCATGAGCTTTATATTTAAGCTTATCTAGGACATAGTCTCTGTCCTATTTTTCCTCCCTTGGGTTCTTTATAACTCTCTAGCATAATGCCCTATTTATAGTAGCAAGTTGATAGAATGTATAGATTGATATTTACCTGGGCTTTTGCAGATTTTTATTGAATCAAAATGTTTAAAAATGTGTGTTGGAAAATAAACACATGTAAAGGTTAAGATCAAGCTATTTTCTTCCCTCTCATTATCCTAGTACCCTTTTAAAGACTTGGAGGTTGTCTTTAACTATTTCAATAAAAAGAAGCACCTTAAAGCCTAAAAAAAGGGGAGCTAAGTACTACAAGTGAAGCAAAGAATCATATGGATTGACAAAGAGTTCTCTGGGTGTACAAAGTGCCTGGAGAAAACAGCAGAAGCCTCCTGCTCCTTCAATCCACAGTTTCTAAGTGTGGTGTCTTTCATCTCCTTGACAAAGTGTCTCAGGAGAACATGCTCTAGTCTTCTAGCACAGAGAGTTAGGAGAAGCGTGGCAGACGTTGCTCTCACTCTACATGTATTTTTATAGAGACCGAAAGCAGATATTGTTATGTACTTTATTACTAGGCATACAATTTATTTTTAATTTCTGATTTATTGTCTTATTACCTTAATTCTTTTTAAGAAGATTATAATTAAATTCTTGAAATTCTAGTTTCAGAATCCTAGCTCACCCACTGTCTGTATTTCATTTCAATTGTGCCTGAGGGATACAAAGAGTTTTGGAGGAGACCAAAGAAGTTCATTAGCCAAAGGTTTTTTTTTTTTTTTTAAGTTGGGATTCTTTCATAAATAGTATTTGGTTGAAAGGATCACAAATGCAATTAGGCTAATTCAGATAAATGGGTGTTAATCAGAGAAGAGAGGCAAAATCTGGCTGAATATTCAACAATTCAGAACTGGTATCAAATGATTCTGTGCTGGAAGTTTTCTGCTACTTCCTGTCATGAGTCCAGTTTCATTTACACTTCTATGTGAAAGATGAGACATATCTTGAAGTCAGTATAAAAAGGGTTATTTTATTCACCTATCAAGTTTATATGAACTTCTTGGTTTATCATTTTGTGCTTTATAGTTTTAAATATAACTTCTCCCGACTTTTTAATTTCTTATATTGTTGTCCCCTTAGTCTTATCTGCTCCAAAAATTGTAATCAGAGCCAGTTCTCCTTCTCCAGATCCCACTTCACATTTTTAAAATTCCATGTGTGTGCGAGAGAGCATGCATATACAAACGTGCATGAGGGAGTGCGCACACGCAAGCACACACACACACACACACACACACACACACACACACACACAATTTACAAAAGAGTTAAAAAAATTAAAAACAATTGAGTGGATAAATTAGAACAGTAGGCTTATTCAGGCCATCTCATGGGAAAGCCTTGGCCCATTTAAAGGCTAGTTTGAAGTATCTTCCTTGTTAAACTGAAGTTTTGTTTTGCATTTTTGCACTGAGAAGGGATTTGGTGTGTTTGTAGGGGGAAACCAGGGCATTGGAGATTACTTTACTAAATTCCATTTAAGTAGTTTAACAAATGAGATAAAAATATTAAACATTGTACCATCATTCTTTCCTGGGCCAGGTAGAATCTCAGCCCTGCCTCATGATCTATAGACCTGTGTCCCTGCATCTATCTGTCTGTACCTGGCTCTAATAAATCAGAAATGTATTCTTGTGTCACCATTTTTTGTATTGTTTCCTGGTATTGCATAACAGTGGGGTCTATTTAGGGAAATACTCATGGCTCATGGGAGCACTGAATTCATTTGTCTATATTGTTTTTTAGTCTTCCTTTTAAAAATCTGAATGTTGACTCCTAAGTCTAACAGTTAAGTTGAACTGATAGAAAACATTGAGGTAGAAAGCTGAGTTGTGTGTGTGTGTGTGTGTGTGTGTGTGTGTGTGTGTGTATGTGTGTGTGTGTGTGTGTGCCCAAGTGTGTGTATGTGTATGTTTTCCTATTAGAAGTTCAAGAGTGAAAATTCAGCTTATCAATAGAGTATGGGTTCTCCTCTACATAGGACAGCAGAGGTGTTCATTGGAACATCAGCAGGTGTGATGTACAACCACTGGAGTAGGGAGCATGGATAAGCTGTTTGTCTCAGATGCTCCAAAGCCATCAGCATTGTTTCTTTCTGCCCAACAAACTCATCTTTCTCTCACACACACAATTCACTTACGTTGACATGTTTAATACCCTACTGTGCATGCTCAGCATTCTAAAAGATATGTTGGTGATACAGCAGAAAACAGAACAGCATCTCTGCTGCAAGCTGCCTTTGCAAGTAATAGTCTGGCATCATGTCTATCATTCTATTGTCCTTGTTCTACTCATATTCCTAAGCTTCCACTCTTTGGGGTCATGCTCACATTGTTTCGTCTTATTTATTCTTTATTTCTCATGGGAAAGGATAGAATATGGACCTATGCTTTTTCTCCTACTGTCTCTAATCAATAGGTACAAGCTGCAAAATGACTGGCTGTGCTCAAATGTCAAGAAACAAAATGGATTTCATGTGACACACGGATATTTACCTGCTAATCAAATATTCACTCATGTTAGTGTAAATCTTGGATGACAATAACCACACCTTATTTAGGCTTACTGTTTCCTTGTATAAGTGTGATTGTTCTTAGATTTGCCTGTATCTGATAACCACTCATTGTTCCATAATCACTTCAGTTTCTTATTAAAAGGCTGTACTCATCACTTGATGTCTGAATTATCCCACAGACTTTATGCTGTAGTTGCCAGAGAAAAGTCATTTTCCTCAGTACTAATACTCATTAGTCTTCTAAATAAAACCTTGATTACTGTTTATATTAATTTAAGACATTGAGCTATATTTGTATATTTGACTGTGCATGCAAATAAATGCCCAGGGCCATGAAGAAGATGCTCACTTAAACTCATGAGAACGGTGACATAGACGTTAACAGGCACACATAAAATCTCCACAAGTTAGAATCTCTGGAGTTTTCATGTGTTATATTTTTTTATTATTGTTTTCAGATGTATTTACATTTAAGTTAAAACCAATTAGAAATAACAATATTACCATGTGAAAATATAAATGAGTGTAACAAATGATAACTTCTCTCTCTCTCTCTCTCTCTCTCTCTCTCTCTCTCTCTCTCTCTCTCTCTCTCTCTCACACACACACACACACACACACAGACACACCCACGCACACACCCACACACACTCTTTGTTTGATCTTCATAAAGAAACATTTTGGCTCAGTGTTGAAGGTTGCTTATCATTAAGCCTGATGGAGCAAGTTTGATCCTTGAGGTCCATATGGTGGAAGGAGAAAATGACTCCTGCAAGTGGTTTTCTGATGTTTACACATGTGCTGGGGCATGGGAACAACCAGCAACAACCCCCACACTCAAACACTCAACACAAATAAATGTTACTGAAAGAAAATGAACATGTCAAAGCTTCCCCTGAAGACATATGAGGCAGTTCCATTTTGATTACGATCTTTGCATCAAAATCTATTTACCCAGGTATTGGTATTATTAAAGTCAACTTTTCCTTGGTAGTCGCCTGCATGGTACCTCATTTCTAAGAGTTCTGTTAAGCTTAATGTATCTTACCTTCCAGAAACATTTTGGATAAGAGCACATAGTATAATTTACAAGTTTTTCAGATCTTATCAACCTTTTGGAAAGATTATTCTTTTCTACTAGCCCAGTATTCTATTCCCACTAGACCAAAGCCGTCATTGATGTTAGGGTCAGACCCAGTTTCTGACACACAGACATTTTCAGTCTACCTTACAGGGTGTGCTGCTGAAGACATCACTGCTTGAAATATATAAAGACTGTAACTCTGAAACCAGCAATCATTTATGTCCTCCTCTCTGTTACCTTCACCATTTTTGCTCTCAAAGCTCAAAATTCTGGGCTCAGATAACAAAAACCTCATTAATTTTAATATTATGAAATAAGATGTTGCAAAATCTGCTGGGTTAAGGCTCAGTGGTAAGGCACTGGGTGAACCTGAGTGAAGCATTGGGCGCGTTTCTCTTCAACACACCACACACACACACACACACACACATACACACACACAGACACACACGCACACAAACACACACAGAGAGAGACAGAGACAGAGAGAGACAGAAAGACAAAGAGAGAGAGACAGAGAACCAGAAAGTGATACAAAGAACCAGAGAGAGATACAGAGACACCAAGATGCAAACAGATATACAGAGGCAGAGAGACAGAGACAGACATACAGAGACCAGAGAGAGATACAGAGAGACAGAGAGAGACATAGAGACACAGAGACACAAACAGATATAGAGAAACTGAGAGACAAAGATGGAGACACAGAGAGAGGATTGCAAATAAAAGGCAATTGGAGCTTTATATTTTTCATAATTTGGTATTTTGACACTACTCTGGGAATCTTTTAACTTCTAACATTTTATTTTTGTTATGCATATGTATATGGTATATGTGTAGGTCAGTGCTGAATGCTTGTGTGGGTCAGGAGACAAATTTCATGAGGGAATCATTCTATCTACATTCAGTTCTAAGGAGCAAACCCAGCTGAGCCACCTCACCTGGCCCTGCACCGAGAATCTTTGTCTTTTCAAAGGTCAAGTAAGATATTCCTGCATTAGGATAAGTATGTTAAGACTTATGTCTATTACTTTATTTTGTGATTTCACCTAAGCAGTCTTTTATTGCTCCTGCTTAAGGCTGATGTATGTGATTCACAAGCAGTAAAATTCATCATTTCTTTGTGCAGCTTCAGGAATTTTATAAATGCATTAATGAGTAAGATAGTAAAATACAGTGTCTCCACCTTCCAGCACCTTGCTTGAATCCTTGGTTCTCTCCCCAACATCCTCACTGCCCTTGCATTAACTGATTTTCTCTGTCTATATGTGTTGGTTTTCCTCACATATAAAATAAATAAAATAATGTAGTATGTTTTATTTTGAGATATATTCATGTTTCAGCTCATTTCTTTGTATTACAGGAGGGTTTTGTACTCCATGGGTTTATGTTAGCTAAAGGCCATTTTAGTTATGTACAGTTTGGGATTATTATATATTAACAACACTGTAAAAATCTATCCTCATGACTTTGTAGCCATTGAAGTTTCTGTTGTCCTAAGTGAATATTTGGAGTCTAATGATGAACCACGTGAGGATGGTAAAGTGTATAAAAGCCTGCCAAGTTGTTTGTCAGAGTGGCCATATCTCTTTGCAACTGTGCCAACAATGTATTAGAGTTAAAATAGTTTTTTCTTTTCCATTTTTATTAGATACTCTTTGTATTTACATTTGAAATGTTATCCTCTTCCCCCACACTGCTCCCATCCACCCTCCAAGTCCACTTGTCCACTAAGATACACTCTCTGTTAATCACCCTTTCCACTTCAGTGTCTTGGCAATCCAAATGTGCCCTCACTGGACCAAAGGCCTCTTCTCACATTGATGCCAGACACTGCTATCTTCAGCTATGTATGCCACTGATGCCATAGGTCTCTCCATGTGTACTCAATGGTTGGTAATTTTGTCCATGGGAGCTGTGGAAGGTTTGGTTGGTTGATATTGTTGTTCTTTCCATGAGGTTGTAAACCCTTCAGCTCCTTCAGTCCTATAATCCAGGTTACAGTTTTCTAATGGTAAGACATCCCCTTTCTGAGTGTGTCTACAAAAACATTTTATGTGGTTTTGATTATATTTACCCATTTCTTGGTAATATTGACTATATTTTATGAATTTATTTATCTGAATTTTCTTTTTATTCTGTAGACCTATTAAAAATGCTCTTTTTTTCTAAAGCAATTGTGTTTTAGATGTTATCTCCCAATGACTGCAGCTGGAGCTTAAAAGATAAAAGCAGAATATATAAACTTTGTACATGGTCTTCTTTGGTTAAATAGCCATCAGTGTATGTTAGTTAATATTCTAATATATTTGCATGTGTTCGTGAGAGATGCAACCTATAAATTCCTGTAAATTAGTAAATTATCCATTAATATCTAAATAATCTTGGTTTTATATATACATATATATATGTGTGTGTGTGTTTGTGTGTATAGATCAAATACTCATAAAAATAAAATAAAAATGTTTAAGTTTTAAAACAAAAAAGTTCAAAATATTTTACCTTTGCTTTTAATGTGCTTTCAATTTTGTACATATTAGAACAAATGTTTTTATCAATTACAGAAAGTAGAAATTACTGCATGAAAATAGGGACAATGGAACTGAAATTCTATTATCAACTTATATCAGATATATAAGTTCAGGGAAGGTAAGTACCATTGCAAGATGTATTGGAAATTCACAGAATCTCTGTGACCAATGTAACAAAATACATTTTCTCTTGAAGTTACAGGAAAGATAGTATAAATGTCTTCCATGAAAGTTTGCACAGTTAGTTTTATAAATAGTGGAAAATGTGATCTTGATACCTAATACTGACATATATAAGTGGAAGGTAGGCATAAAGAGTTCATATATATATATGCTCTTAGCTCAGTATGCCTTGACTCAGTATACCAGTGTGAAAATTAAGCACTGTCTACAAAGATTATACCAGAATTATTCGGAATTGTCATTTTATCATGTTGTATGTAAATTCTCAGATACCTTTATGCTCCACAGAGCACATGATTACAGATTTAGATATTCTAGTTGAAGGGAACTATAAATATACACGTGGGACAGATGTGAGTAAGCTACTCTGAAGAAGGAATTGTTGGAGTCCAGGAATCACCTTACAAACCACATAAACACATACCACAATCTGCCAGGTCCAGACTTTGGAACTGAACCCTGACATTGTGTTAAGATTCTTCAAGGTTTTTAAGTCTAAAATCTGCAAACATCTGTGCCAAGTTATTCCACCAATAAAGTTTTAGGGGTGGAGGATTTCCTTGGGAACATTTCATTGTTATATATTTATTTATCCTGCTCCCATTGGTTAAAGATATACCCCTTTCTGCCCCACAAACATACAGATTCTTATTTATTCCAATGCTAAAAATATTTCAAAGGAATAATATCACACTACTACAAGTCAGAGATGGCTGCCCTGTATAGTGATTTCTCGGCTAAAGAGATACAATTTACCCTATTCTAAAAATTGCTTATGAATGAGGAATACAGTGATTATTCATTTGACATAGAATGTCTATTATATTGTACAATTGCTGATTTTAATCACAAGATATTATACAAAGAAATGTTATTAGTGGAAGGCCCAATGAAGTAAATACTGGAAACTATAGTTGATATCAGGTAAAGATAAAAAGTAACATTAGTGGCAAGCAGACACATATGAATAATGAAGCCATTTCTCTCTGTTACATTGTCATTAAGCAAACATAATATCAAACAGAGATCAATGAGTTATAAAAGTAATGGAATTTCCTTAACTGTAGCAGCAAGAGTCAAAATGCTTCAAGTCCTACATCTTTCTAAGGGACAGGGAACCTTTGTAAGCACACCATTGGAGAAACTAGTGGGACCTTTCTGTTAGAACAGAATTCCACCAAGAATCCAGGGATCCCGTGGTAAGAATCATTATCATCCAGTATCTACAGACATCCCTATTTGATAATTATGGAACTTTACAATAAAGTTGTCACTGCAAAAGTTTTTATTTTGGAAAGAATGCTGTTTCGATGAACAGCTGGATGAATCTATCTCTTCAATTCCAGAGACCTCACTTTTAATGATTTGTGTGGTTCCCTGAGCACCATGCAGACATCTTCAATGTTGTAGACAACACTGAAGTTACAAAGTACATTTAGTCTATGAATTCAATCTCCTTAGTCTGAAAGTCCCAACCAGAGTGTCAACTGGACAGAAATATCATGCAGATCCGCTCACTGCACATTGAGCTGCACTGTGGCATTATGGGTACTTCTGTTAAGACTAATTACTTCTCATGAGTATGAAGCACAGTAATTTATGGGGAAATTATGCCATTTTCACACCTGACCTGTGCACCATCTCAATACGTGCACCACTTACTGTTGACATCCAAGCATGTCTCTCATATATTCATAGAGAAGCAACAATTTCATTAATCTGCCTTTCCAATTTGCTTTATCCAATTTAAGACTCATCTTACAACATTTATTGTTTTTAGAAGAGTGTCTATAGGAATTTTTGGCCTTATTTTTAGTCAGGGAATTCTTCAGCTAATTAGCTAATCGCTAATATTGACCAAAGTAGAACTATGAAAGTAGAAAAGAATAGTGTGTTAATTTGAAATTGGTTCTATTTCATGTTTACTTTCTTCATAAAATAGTTGCACACAACAGTGAGAAATTATGAAAGCTTTCTCAAATTAAGGCTTGAAAACCAAAAGAGATCTAGTGGACACAGTGAATGAATGCTTAAACACTTAAGGGTGTTGAAGCCAACTGAACATAAATCCTTTGATTATTTGATGTTTGACTATATAAGCACTGGTACTTTTTCTTAAAACATAAAAATAGGTAGTGCTTTTATTTAATTTTGTTGTAAAACAATTTTTAGTCTTCTATTTTGAGTGCAGGGTAATCCCATTTCTACACTTGTGTTCAACAATAAATCTCATTCTGATGATTTATTCACTGACAGTTTGCTTGGGTTTGGACACTCAGGGGATCAATTCGCATGCAATGCGTTGCCTGTCACAGTCTCTTACATTCTTAGTTACTCCTGTGGTACTTATATTAGATTTACAGATGCCCTCAAGTTTTACATGGGCCCTAGAGCAAGAAATGGAATGTACTTCAAGCTCTGACTCAAGGATGTCTGAGAAGAGATGGTTTGATGAAGAAACATTGTGGAAATATGGGTGGTGTAATATATACAGTTCTCAGTGTGATACTGGGTCATGGGTAGACCTTTACACCAACAATGAGACATTGATCCAGTCTATTTGGTTACAATATTCTGATATGAGATAAATATTAAAAGGCATATTATTGATAAGATTAGGTTGTTGTTGAACAGTGCTTGAGGCAAAATGGTCAAGGACCAGATATCTGTAAATAGTTTGAGTAGTTCCAGGAGACCATAGTAAGTCATTCAAACAAGTACAGATGCCCATGTTCACCACTTCGCTGTTCTATTCATACCTGGGTCCTGTTGAAGTTTTTGTGAACCAATAGCTGGAGTTATATGCAAATGAATCAGAATGTGACATTGGTGCTAGCCAGAATTGAACAGCTACCATGTCCCATTGCCAAGGTAAGCCTAGACTACCTATGTTAAGCAGAGATCTTCTATGAGCCAATATTTGTCTTCCATTCCAGCTCTAGGGAATATCAGCCTCAGTTAATAAACTTCAACAAAAATTGCCCGGGGAGTTGGTTTGAGGTTACTAGAATAAACTTGAAAGATTTTTCACTGGAAGGGAGTGATGCGAAATTTGCTGTGTCACCTTTTTTCAGCCCTAGATTCCTGGCAGAGGGCTGTGCAGGAATTTTGACTGCTTTTCCTGTTTGTCTACATATCTGTTGTTTTGTACAAACACAATTGTTAATTATAGAAAAAGACAATGACATAAATGGCTAAATGATAATGAAAATAACATTATTCTAAAAGTAAATTATCTATGATTCAGATATTAAGAAGGATTAGGAAGGTTTTTGGGATAAATTTTCTTTTTCCTTTTTATTGTTTTTATTGGTTTGATGAAGCATCATTTATTCGAAATATCATGATTTAAGGTTCTCAATTTATTCATTTAGGTACAAAACATTTTACTTTCTTTAAAAAAGTATTACCACAAGTCTCTCATTTGTGTAATTGGTGTGTGTGTGTATATGTGTGTGTGTGTAGGTGCATATTTATTACAGTACTTGTGAAAACATAAGAAAGCAACTTGTACCATTTTTTTCATCCCTATCCACCATGTGGCTTCCAAGGACTGAATTCATTCCTTTTGAATCTGGCACATACATGCCATCTGTACTCAAATTTTCTATTTCTAATTTTCTTTTCTCCAACTATAGCTTTCACTGGAAGATGGCTTATGTGGTTTTAGATGACTGTTGATTTTTCTGGAGGGGACAGGGTTTACAGGCTGGAGTTTACCTTCCCAGTCCTCTAGTTTTTATTAAGTTCTGTCAGCCTACACAGGCAACATTCATATGCCAATGCTCTAAGCAACCTCCAAGTAGCAAGATTTGTTATGAGTGAAGTAGTCTGAAAATAGCTTTGTTGTGGCAAATATTTGGGGAGGCAGGCGCAATATAAGGCAAGGCCTGTGAATGGACAGTGAAAAAGATAGATGGACACAGTTTGGGAAAGGGGGAAAGAAGCCAAAAGAGAGAAAGAGAAGTCAAGATAGAGGAGGAGGAAGAGGAAGAGGAGGAGGAGGAAGATCAAACTTCGTGTGACTTTAATTAGCCACAGGCAGCTATGAATATCTATAAGGGGTGGGTTATTATAGGACAATTTGTCTTGTATAAGTGGGCAGATTGTATCATATTCAGTTGGCTCTGACTTTATCATGTGTATATTTTGTGGAGTGTGAATTTACTGAGATAAATCTGATTGTTAAATTGCAAGTTTCTGGAGTTTTGATTTCATCAGGCTAGTGGGAATTGTGAGAATAATTAAGGGGGTGGTTTCTGAGATTGAGAGCAGAGTTCATGGCAGAAAGTAAGTCAGGAGGGGGCAACAATGGGATGCTGCTATCAATAGGGAAGGAGAGACTACCACAGAGAGAGAATAGCTGGGGTGGCATGGAGTGGTGCCCTGAAACCCTTTGTTACATTTTCATTAATTACCGCAACGCAGCCTTTTTAATAGCATGTAGACATTCTGAAAGACACATTGTAGAGGCCTTGATTTAGGAAATTCAATGTGAGAATTTTAAGAAAACATGGAATATAATGGACAATTTTAAAATATGCATTATATTTGTACATTCTTGTGGATTCTTAAATTTTTTCCTGCTGCTAAGGCCTTGATTAAATCATTTCTTCTAAGAAATTGCAGGAAAATTTTATTGAAAAACTACTGTATGTCCGAGACCACAAAGAAGAAACAGGCATTCTATGAATGTGAGTTTTATTCAATCCTTTTTTTTCTTTTATTTTGGATATTCTCTGTATTTACATTTTAAATGTTATCCACTTTTCCCCCACTCCCATATCCTCTATCCTCTCTCCTTGTCTCCATGAAGTGCTCCCACTCCTAACCACCCTCTTTTACCCCATTGCCTTGGCATTCCCTACATTGGGAAAATACACCTTCACTGAACCAAAGGCCTCTTCTCCCATTGATGCCAGACAACGCAACTAGAGCCATCGGTCTCTCTATGTGTGCTCACTGGTTGGTGTTTTAGTCTCTGGGATCATTTTGTTGTTCCCATGTGGTTGCAGACTCTTTTAACTTTTTCAGTTCTTTCTCTAGCTCTTTCATTGGGGTCCCGATGTTCAGTCCAATGGTTACTTGCAAGTATCCTCCTCTGTATCAGTATGGCTTTGTCAGAGTGTCTCAAGAGGCATCCATATCAGGTTCCTGGTAATAAGCACTTCTTGGCATCAGCAATAGTGCATGGGTTAAGTGGTTGTATATGGGATGGATTCTCAGGTGAGGCAGTCTCTAGATGATCTCTTTTTCAATCCTTGCTCTTCTGTTTGTTCCTGTATTTCCTCTTGTGTGTGTGTGTGTGTGTGTGTGTGCGTGTGTTTCTCCCATCTTACAAAAACTGAGTCATCCACATTCTGGCCTTCCTTATTATTGAGCTTCATAAGGTCTGTGAATTGTTTCTCAGGTATTCTGAGCTTTTTGGGCTAGTATCTGCTTATAGAGTGAGTACTTACCATGTGTGTTCTTTTCTGACTGGGTTACCTTACTCAGGATTATAGCTTCAAGTTCCATCCATTTGCCTAGGAATTTTATGAAGTTCCTATCATACTCAATCTTTAAAGATTTTCTTTTATCCTGTCATGTCTTGATTTCCTCAAAATTTTCAGTCTAATTTACATTTCATATCATTTCAATTACTTAAGAATAAGTGCTCTGTTACTTAATAATAAAGTCAGTGAGAAAATCTCTACCTATGCTATTTTTAGACAAATATAATTGTGGCCAGGTCTTCTAATGAACAGTCTTTTTGGGATTTAATTTCATAGATATGTAATATTATGGGGCTAAATCTTGGTTTCTAAATATTATTGTGAGTAAAGCCTATATCTGTCTCTGGGACTGTGATTGATATTGAAGGTCTGCCATAAAATTAATGGCATACTCTGTATTTTTATAACAATATGAAATTGGAAGCAATAGCATCTGTATTGACAGTTAGAGCTTGAAATGCTTAAAAAATGTATTATTTACTGTACAGTTTAGGTCATTGTTTGGTTAACACACACACACATACATACAAATACACTTGCACACACACATGTACACACAGGCATAACCCCAGACCATTGATCACTTTGCAGCTTGACAATTTAGGACACACACTCACATACACACACACACACATTCATTATATATATATATATATATATATATATATATATATATATATTTATATATATATATATACACATATATTCACACACATATATACGTGCATACACATACCCATAAACCAGTAAGTTTTTTTTGCAGTTGGAAAAATTGGAACACACACACATACATATGCAAACATATATACACACCATACACACACACACACACACACACACACATTAATAAACTCACTCATGCACACACTAACCTGTAACGTTCACTTATGTAACGTGTATGGCATTTTTATCATCTGGGGATTTCTCTGATACCTGATGCCTTATTACAATAAAACCATGAGACCATCATCCTGTACTGGTCTACTCTTGAACTTCAACCACAAAGAATTATAAATTGTGTTTCCTTCTATTGCAGTTCTTTTCCTCGTTGTGTATATGAGATTTATTCATACTGTCTGAGGTGTCAAAGTTTATTTATTTATTTTTTTTTTGGCTGTGTCATGTTACATCATCAAAATAAACCTAGGGTATTCTTTTTGTTTTTTTTTTTGTTTTGTTTTGTTTTGTTTTGTTTTGTTTTTTTGCTTGTCTTGGTGGACATTTGACTTGTGTAACAATTGGAGATACTGTGACTAATCACCAATAAATGCTATTTTGACATATTTTATTGATGAGGGAGAATTTTGGGTAACAGTACAGGTAAGAATGTGCTAAATTTTATAGAAAATATTTCACAGAGATTTTCAATATAATTATAACATTGTAAACCCTTTTCACAGTGAGAGAGCCCAATGGTTTTACAGTTGTCCCATAATTTGATATTAACAGTCTTAAAATTTAGATAATATAGATAATTTACAATGTGTTTTATGTCCTGTTTTCTCACTGCGTGTCTATGGTGCTGGGTATTGAATTCAAGGCCTCCTTCACACTAGGCAAGTGTTCTATCATGGGGTAACCAAGCTATTGACCCTGTCCGCAGATATGACAGTGTGTTTGCTTAATTTTCTATTTTCTGGTGATTAAAGATTTTAAGTAGCATTAAATGCATTTATGAGTGACAGATATAAACTTATCTAACAACAGGAAATTGTTTTTCTAAGCAGAAATTACTTTATTGTGGCTCGAGAGAAATTTCAACTGGTAAAAAGTAGTTTTCTCTTTCAGAGGATCCAGATTCAGTCCCTACACCTGTATCACAACCATCTGCAACTCCACCTCAAGGAGATCTGATGACTTCTTTCTATAGGTACCAGGCATGCCTATAGTGCACAGTCACACGAATAAGCAAAACACCCATATACACAACATAAAAATTTAAAAATATTTCAATCACTAAAAATTAATTTGTTTTCTGTCTTTGACTGGAGATAGCCATAGATTTTCAGCATAGAACCGAAACTTAATGCTTTGCTTTTTCGTCCATACTGTTGTCAGTAAATAAACATTACTAGTTTGCTTAAATTTAATCTATTTATTAATCTAATTTTGCTTTCTATCTTGATCCAAGAGATAAAATATTATTCCAAAATTAATCTTTTATATTGTCTTTCAGATGTGGTATTGTTATATGGAGTGGTATTTGTTATGCTTCACCATGTAATTCATCTCAAATTAGTTCTTGTTTGATGTGAAATAATATTAGTTTTTAATTCTTTTTCTACTTGGCACCTAGGTTTCTTTTCACCATTCACTCCGAAACATGTTTTCTTCTCTTCAGTAATGTCAAAGTTTATTTTTCAAAAATAAATAAGGAAGCTGTATGCTGATATACCTTCGCAATATTATTCTCTTTATTGATTGATTTGCCAAACCATATTTTAAGATGTGACAGTCATCATCCAAGCTTTATACATGTTTCATAACAAACACATAATGGTGCAGGGTCTTACATTTCTTTACCAAGTCACTCTCATACTGATAAGTCTTTGCAATTTAAAATTAATTAAAAAAAAAACTCTTCAAGAGAAAAAAAGACTTTAATTGTCTTAGCACCATTTTAAGAAGAGTTGGCATCTTAATTATTATTAATTGATAGCATATGCCTGCTTCTTTCATTTCTTAAAGTGATGTTCTTTGATTTTTTTTATACTGGCTGGGTTTATGTGTCAACTTGATACAAGTCAGACTCATCAGAAGAAAGGAGCCATCAGTTGTGAAAAGCCTCAATTAGATCTAACTATAAGACATTTTCTTAATTAGTGACCAACAGGTAAGTGCTCAGTCCATTGTGGGTGAGGCTATCCCTGGGCTGGTAGTCCTAGGTTCCATGAGAATGAAGGCTGAGCTAGCCATGTTGAGGCACACCATAAGCAATTCTTCTCTCACATCCACATCATCTTTTGCCTCCAGGTTTCAGCTCTGCTTGGGTTCTTGTTCTGACTTCTTCCAATGATGGAGTACCATCTTGAAATGTAAGCTGAATAAGCCCTTTTCTCCACAACTTGTTTTTTGATCATGGTGTTTATGTTGCAGTAATAAAAACCCTAAATAAGAATGACAGTTTTCCTGGAAACTCTGCAAATTTTTTATTGAATTATTACTAAATATACCACTAGTTTTATGTTCTTATAAGGGGTTTCAATGTGTGCTATCTCCTTTATTAGACACTTTTCTAATTGTGGCAAAGTATCTGAGAGAAGCAACTGAGGAAAGAAGAATTTGTTCTAACCCATAATTGAGAGGATGTGATGCCCCATGTGGCAGAAAGAATGGAACAAAAGTGTAAGATGACTTTTATAATTCAGGAAGTAGACAGAGATGAACACTTGTTCCCAACTTGTTTCTTTCTTTTCTAGTGTAGAGACACAGCCCATTTAGAGCAGATTTTTCTAACTAGTTAAATATCTCTGGAAACTCCCTCTCATACATTTCTTCTAGGTGAGTCTATATCTTATCTAGTTGAAAGCAAGACTAGCAGTCACATTTCCCAAATGTCTGTAAGTTAGAGGCTTGATCATTTGTGAGGTCATAATTTTTAAGATTTGAGACTAGTGTGAAGAGATTTGGAAGTCATGATTCATATGTGAAGGTTAGTGGACAATGATTGAAAATTAGTTCTTGAGGACCAATTTCAAGTTGTTAGAGCTATTCAGTATTTGGATTACAAACTGGCCATCTGATTGGCCCTTCAACGTTTTTTGTTTGTTTGTGTTTAAGCCACAAAAAGCCAGATTCAAAGATTACAGAAATGGTCTTGATGAGATTTATCAAAAGGAAAGGGAGAAAACTATACAAAATACAATTGAACAGAATATTTTTTGACAAATAAAAATGTGCTAAGTGAGAAAAATACTGGAATGGATAAATTTTAGAAACACATAAATAAATATAATTCATACACATATCACAGAAGTAAAATCTCTAGGAAAATAAAAGCCCTAAACAACTCTAGAAGATCATTCAGTCCCTAGCAAGGAGTCAATAAACTCTCTTAAACAATACATTAATTCCACCTGGTTTTCTGCAGTCAGTTTTCTAATTGAAAGGTTTGTTAAGGAAAACCAAATGAAAGAAAGGACTTAAGTTGAGTCAGCTGAAGACTACATCAGATATTACTATAACAGATCATGCTCAATCGGAAGATATTATTATGGAGACTGCCAGACCTAAAGTACAATATATATAAGTGAAGCATAAGCCTTATAATTTATATTTTGGGGTTGTTTTTTATTTGGCCATACTCTTGCCATGACTATTAAATACAATTTATTTGTTCAAAATTTCTCTTAAATCAAGGTTATTCCCATAATTTCAATTTTACTGATAACAAAGTATCTCATAATAATAGGAAGAGTTATTTTAAAATTTAAAAAGTGGTTCCATGTGAGAAACCCAATGATATCAATCATTATAAGAACAAATTAAGGGGAAAAGCATTATTATCTTAGCCAGGACACAAATAAGGACTTGCTAGGTCAAGTACTAGGTGAAATTACTGGAGAAACTGTTGAGTCGGTAGACTGCCCACTATGCAAACATGACTACCTGCGTTCAAATCCATTGTCTCCATGTATAAACCAGGGGGAGTGGCATACAATGGGCATCCAGAAAGTTATCTCCAGTTCAGTGAGAGATACTGCCTCAAAAATAGGGTGAGATGGATAAAAAAAAATGTTTCTCTCGTTAAGAGCACTGAGTGCTCTTTCAGAGGACTCCATTCAATTCCAAGCACGAAATTCCAAGCAGGTATCAATGTTATATAACTTCTGGCCTAGAAACTCTGAAGCCATAACCCTAACTTAACTTCTTTGAAAATGAGTGTCTAAAATCAGTCAAGTAAATTAATAATAAAAATATAGAACAGCAACATAGATGAACTGTTTGCTTTGTGATAAATCTATCACTCTACAGAGGCTAGTATAAAACAGTCTGTATTTTCAAGATATTATATAAAAAATTCAGTAAAGTAAAAAAAAATGAAGACTCGTGCACATTTATTCATCAATACTGTTTGTCTATTAGCTATGTAAAATTAAAAGTTTGATAAATTATAAATATTTGATCAAATGTATATTTATTAGAGCAAAGGATGAAATAAATGACTCATAATAAGATATAGATACAAATGTGATAATTTGTGGTGTGAATATAGCCAAGCAAACACAGAGCCATAACTTCATGAGCTAACATTTAGTATTAGGTGACAAATTAGGCTGCAAGTTCATACACTACTTCAAACTTACCTAATAATTCAAAATGAGTTGACAACCTAGAGCACAGATGAGGCAGCTTCTGGTGACACCCTCGTAATTTCTTAGCCATTCTCACAGAACCAAGGGTAGTTCAGCGTGGAAGTGAACTCTTCAGGTTCATGGGTTTCCACAAACAGTAAGTCATGATCATATCCTTCTATCTACAGATAGCCGAGCAACTTCTGTGGCCTTGTCCAAAGTTAGGAATTCTGAAATCTATACGTTCTGTCTTAATAAATAGTCCTAATAAATAATTCTGTGAGCTAGTATCCCACAAAATACATTAAAAACAGTATTAAGTATCTACTTTAAAGAAATACCATTAATCAATTTACATAGATTTTCATCATACAAAGAACTTGGATATGATTATTTATTTCCTTTTGTATTTTTTGAGAAGTCTTTACCACATGAAAAACATTGGCTAGGTCTCAGGAAACTCCAGAGGAAAGTTATAGAAGCTACATAGCTTTTCAACTAAAGAGGCAAGACCCTGCTGCTCATTGGTCAGTTATTATAGGTTGTCTGTAAACTGCTTCTGTGAGAGACTCGGTCCTTAAAAGTAAGACAGAGAATGACTGAAGATACCCCAAAGATGCTCCAACAAATAATGCTCCAACATCCAATTTCCTAGAAATTTCATAAAGTCATTGCTTCTAATAGCTCAGTAGTAGTTCATTGAGTAAATATACCACAATTTCT